>NW_010527066.1:7524-49566 GCF_000687285.1 Phaethon lepturus
AGAGCTGCTCCAGCCTTTGCAGGACAAAGGGAGCTGGCGTGTCGCTTGCACGGACTGATGGTCATGGGGTCAGCAGAAAATGTCACTTGAATCCAGACCAGGAAAACCAGGAATACAAAGCCTCTTTCTGACAGAGGCCTTTTCTTTCCTTCCCATCCCTTCCCCCCCTGCACCTCTTTGAAAAAAACCACCAAAACCAACCAACAACACAATGAAAACAACACCAAAAAACCCAAATGAAAACAAAAAACCTGGAGGTCCTATCAAATAGGCCCTGCTCAAAATAACAGTAAATCAGGAAACCCTGCGATGTCCCCCATAGGTCTCTCATACAACACGGTAATATTCAGCAATCAAAATGTGCTCCGTGGTGAAACATCCACTAAATTAGCCCAGTAGCAAGTTAATTTTCTTTTGCACTTCTACATTAATCAAAACGGAAAAGACAAAGTGGGGACATTATCTTGCTAGAAATTAAAACAAGCCTTGCAAAATTTCCCCCTTTCAGCACGAATTAGAGCAAAAGCAAACACACCACAGGGCTCCAGCAGATCTTTCAGGATTAATTATTATACTCACTAGCAGTTCAACATTTTCTTATTAAATTCATTTTTTCAAAACCCTCTCCCATGTGCACACAAGCCTGTAGCCACCTTAAACTCTCCCCACACAGCTGGAGGACGAGACCTCTTGCAGCTTTAGGGTGTTTCTCTTTCGAGGGCAGACAAAAATGCTCAAGTAGCCTCAGAGCAAAGGGATGAACTTTCCAAATACCACCAGTGTCCACTGAAGGCATCTCCATAAACTGGAGTCAAAGCAGAAACCGAGCCCCATGCAGACACCTTCCCCAAGGAGGGGGCTGGGGAGGCTCTGCCAGCCCCAAGGACCGTGGCAGCAGCCTCGAAGCCACCCTTGCCCCAACCTCAGCTCTGAGACGGGAGCAAGCTCCCTCCGAAGCCAGGATGAAATGATGCCCAACCCAAGCATCCCCCTCACTCCAGCATGCCAGTGGATGGGTTTCCTCTTGGCTTTGGGCAAGCATGAACTACTGCACGGGGCAAGAGGGGGGAAACCTTATACGCGCAAAAATACCCACGTACAGCAGACGGTTTGAAGCGTGAAGGTCCCCAAAGAGAAAGAAAGAGGGACAGATACAGCAATGCTTGGTAATATTTGCTCTCTCTCTCTCCAAAAGGAACAAGCTTGGAGTCATCTGGACTTCACAAAGCGTCAGAGAGGCCATGTCGGCGCACGGTCATCTCCAGTTTGACCTGCGCATTTAGTGACAGGCCCTCGGGCAACCAGTCGGTGTGAGAAATTGTACCTATTAATGGAGCTGTGGGGACAGAGGCTCTCCTGGAGTGACAGGAAATATCAAGTCTGGCCCACATATACTTCAGCACCCTCTCCACAGCCTTGTGCATGCTTCAGACGCTTGCGCGCACATGCTTTGCTTTATATAGGTGGAGGAGGTATGGATAATTATATCTGTGCCTACCCGATGCGCTTGGCATATGCCTCAAAAGAGGAAAGCACTGACAGCCTTTTTAGAAGGAGCATTGAAGATACTGTGTGTTATGGATTGGGTAAGCTATTAGATTTATTTAATGAATTAAGATCCTGACGTGTTATTTACAGGATGTCTTTGGAGATAGAGTTGTAACTCATGGCCTGCCATGGGAAATTCTCCGCACCGAGGCCTTGAGGAGAAAGCATTCATTTCTTTATGGCGTCTGTTGGGGAGGGAAATTAATGCTAAGGCGGCAATGATAATTTGCTGCTTTATAGGGCTGAATTATCACCCTGTCAGCACAGAGACGAAAACCCTGAGCCATGAACAAATATACCTTTGCACCCAAAGCTGGCTGGAGCGGCTACCGTGAGCTCACATCACTTCACGTTGGCTCTGTTGTTCCAGTAATTAATTCTGAAGGCTCCTGGATTTCACCTTGTCCTTTCGTTTGCTGGGCATGCCTTAATTTGGCACTGTGCTATTCCATGCTCCTTCTCCAGGCTCATAAATCACACACAAATCCTTCCTGAAAATAAAAAGGGGATCTGTTCTCCTCTTGATGCACACACACAACTTCCCGGAGAGTTAATGTGAGTTTGGCACGTGCATGGGAGAGGTGGCTCGAACCCACGGACAAAAAAAGTCATTGCCATAGAAAAATAATTGCAAGAGAAACAGCAGTCCAAAAAGCAGGAGTACTGTGACTTTGGATCAAATCTGTTATGCCATATTATAAAATAATTGTATCTAGCTTTATCTGTTCTGCGTTTGCTGGAAGATGGAGTCCTTACCTGTGGTCTACTTTTCCTTGCTCCATTTCTTACTGTCCCTTTTCCCTCCTGCATTTCTTGACAGGCAGAAAGGTGCAGATTTTTCTCTAATTGCTCCCAGATGTTGAAGAAAGGTCTTTTGTCCTGTAACCACACTGGGGTCAAAGGGATGTGGAATGAGAGATGGGGTAGTAAAGGACTCCCGTTGGTGAGGAGGTGGTTGTGGGCCTCAGTCTTCCTCTTCCTCAGGCTGAGCAGTCCCTACTGATGGGCTTGAGTGTCACCTGCAGGCTTCTGGACATCTACTCTGGATGCCCAGCATGAAAAGGCGTGGATTTATTTTAAGGGCAAAGGACATCCCTCCCTCCTCCAGAAAAAGCTACAGTTGCTGAAACACGTGGCTCCTGAGCAAGAGCTTCTTCAGCACGGGTTCTAGGCTGCCTCCAACCTGGAGGGTAGATGCAGATGGGGACAAATGGAGCTTGATTTTTTACTAGGAGGCTGAGTTGGTAGTTACTCTACCAAAGATTCAGAATACAGTTAAAGCACCCATGCACATGCTCTCAGCACCCTCCCAATTATGTACAGTTACAGAGCTACAAAGAAAAGCAATCAATCAATTTTACTCTTCTGTCAAGAAGCGCCGTATAATTAAACAACAACATGATCATGCATGGCACGGGGACCATGCTGGGTGAGGACAAGGCACCCCTACACCAGCACGCCTTTACCATTTTCTATGTCCAGGTATAACCCCAGCAGCCCCGACGCCTGCCAGCACATGGGATTTTCCAGATGTCGGTATTGGCCTGACGTTAGTCCCGCAGGTAAATAGTCAGGTCAGTGGTGTGTACTTTGGCCAATTGCACCTTCAACAGCAAAGAGATATTTTACTTGAGCAGGCAGAGAATACAGCCCGGGATTGTTGCTCTGCTTGTTTTTCAGAGCAGGCATAGCTGGGATGTCTCTCTGCAAAGCCAACAGCTCTGATAGAGCAAACTAGAGCTGATCAAACACTTTCTGATGACCTGAGTTGCACCTTTTTCCCATCACCAAAATGCTCATTCATCAAAACTGCAAATTTTGCTAAACTGGGCCAGTTGCAATAAGCCAGGCAACATTTAAGACAAGGACTGTTTTGACATTTTCAAATTGCAGGGTGCTTCACTCAACACAACTTAGTCTCAGACATCCCAGGCACTTCTACAGCAAATGGCTACGAAAAAATAGGTTTAAAAATTTTATTTTGATGAGTTATTTTTCATGTTCCAGGATCTGTACTTTATGTGCCCATTTGGAATTGGAATTTTTTTTTCAAACTCCTGGAAATTTTTGGTGGACAGAAGCCATCTCCCACACAACCTTAACAGCAACAAGGAGGGATTTCAAAATGACCATGGAATCGGCGGAATGGCTACCCACTGCTCGGGGATCAGGGAACAATTGCACTTCATTCATCAATATTTGCAAAAAGCTCTGGTATCCCTGGCTTCATGCAGCTCTAGATGGGTCATGGGTAATTATTTGTATAAAAAGAACCAGTGGGACAATGTTGTTCAGCCCTGAAGTCATTGAAAGATGTTAGCAAGTTTGGCTTCGAGGGTGGTGGAGAGGGAGTGTGAAAGCCGATTATCCATCTTGGATTCTCCCTTGAGTAATTTCCATCGTTCCCATTTAGCTTTTATTTGTTCTCTAGGAAGACTTGATTATAAATCAGAACCAGGCTGCCTTCAAACACATTTTCAGACAGCCTGCTTGCACCTACAGGACAAAACTCGGTAATTTATCTGGGTGGCTGGTAACAGTGATATCATTTGCTATGTACAATCCTTTTCTCCATACTGTGCCTCTAACAGGCTCTTGCTTTAGAAGGATTACTGTACAGAACAGGCATCTCATAGCAAAAAAAACCCTCTACATAAACAAGCATTGCCCAGAATGCAGGAAACCACCCCTTATATCAGTGCTAATCCACCCTCTGCCCTATCCCTATGGATAACAAAACAGCCATAAAAAACAGACATACATTAAATGCTAAAAAAAAAAAAAAAAAAAAAAAAAAAAAAAAAAAAAAAAAAAAAAAAATCAACAGCACAAGATTACATTACCCTTTTCTGTAATTTTTAGTCTCACTCAATAATTATCGCATCAACAGAAGATAGTGTACAGAGGCAGACGTAGCTATTCAGGGAGGCATTTCATTTAACACCTTGGCCCCTGTGTAGTCACTGGTAAATTTTTTAAGAATTTCAACAGGGACAGTATTTATCGTTATCCTTATTTTACCACAGCACAAAAGTAGTCACGTAGTTGCATCTGCAAGGCTGAAGGAAAACACAGCTGGGTCTCAGAGATGCAAGCAGCAAACGGGATAAAACCGCACCACCCCTCCATCATGACTTTTCTATCCATCATTTCTTCCATCAGTCAGATCTCACTGCACCACAAGACCAAGGGATTCATATGTGTCCCAGCAGAAACTCAAGAAAAAGGGAAAAAGCAGTTGCTGCTCCATAAGAAGGTCAAGGTCTGACTACCCTTCATCTATGTGACCGACCCATCATCTCTCCTTGCCCAGCACAACATTTACGTTCTCTATCTGATCACCTTTCATGCTGGAAAAATAAAGCAGCATCCAGGAGAACAAGGAAATGGTGGTTGGAGGGTATTATCCGGACAGCGAGTACCGCACCCATCCATCACTAAGACAAGAGAAACTCCGGCACTCCACGTCACTGGGGCTGCAGGCAGGAGGCTGCTGGGAGCTCTGGGGTTGCTCTGCAGAGGAGCAGTGGCTGGTTGCACAGCTGCGGCACCCAACAAACACCCAACTATGCAACAATCTGCCCTTTCAGGTGTCAGCAGGGACCTGCCCAGGGCTTCCATATGCGTCTGTGGACTGCCTGAACACCGATGTGTCCGTAATGCAGCCACACAGTTAGTCTTTAAACTTATATTCTCTGTTTCAATGGAGGATTTTGAAAGCATTTGCACTACTGTCACACCATTCTGCAGAGCTAATCTGCTTTTCACTCACCGTCAGAATGGAGAAACCAAGGCACAGCTACAAGACAGGCTTCCAAAGCACCTCTCTATGTGTAACCCAGATGATCGCTCTCCAACCTACAAGGGCCCAGCTCTTCTTCAGTCTTCTGGGCAAGTCCTTTCTCCGAGGCTCAAGGCTGTCCTTGAAATGCAGAGTTTGCTCTGTGGTAGTGAAACGGTTCCCACTGAGTGGGAGATTGACTAGAAGATGGTCTGGGTTCAGGGTAACAACAGCCCTGAGCATTGCTGCAACAGAATAATTCAGCTCAGTGACATTTTTCCCTGTCAGAGTCAATGTAATTCTGTATGGGATTTGAAAGAACAGCTCCCCAAGTGGAGAAAACAGTAAACCTGACGTGTCCCCAAGGACGAGTTTCCCTGTGAAGTTTCTGGTGTCTAATAAAGACCGAGCCTCTGCTGGCTTTCTAGTAGGGCCAATGCTAGTGGCTTTCTTCTGTCTACCTGCTTATTCTCATACAACAGAAAAAATTCCCCGTCTTTGACTGTCCCACCTCTCTGACATACGTTGCAAGGCAGATTACCATTGCCAAGGGCTTCCAAAAATCCTGGGGAAAGGGTAGTGTTTTCTGTCTGAAATCACTGGGGTGCTGCCACGCTCCCCTCCGGCCTCCTGTCCCTTCAAAAAAGAAAGAAAAAACCTATGACAGGTGGTGTAGCAGATCAGTCTGCCTGCATCAAAGACACAGGGGATGCAGAAGACTTGTATTTTATTGTCATTTTCAATCTAAGACGCAGGATTTCGCTAGAACACAGAAAAACTTGCTGGAAACCAAACAGAAAGGGCTTCTATCCAACAGGGCAGACTCTAGATCAGGGCTGTCCAACTCCTCGGGCAAGGAGCCCGTCAGATTTTCAGCAAAGGAGAAAAAATCAATCAGCACAAGACAAATTTTGCAGCCTTGTCCAGCTACAGCTAATGATACTTTTTGGATATATGGACATTGAATGCCCTAACTGGCACCACCTCCCATGCTCGCCTTACGCTCCCTCTCATTCCTTCTCATGCTTTTTCCTACTCTCATCCCCTGCAGGGCAGGACAGAGCGTGGAGAAATCACTTCTCTCAGCTTGAACTGGAGGGTTCAGGGAAGAGGATTATAGCAGATGGCTGCTCCTGATGGGCCATCAACAGAGAGAGGAAAGGGAAACCACCTCCAGCCTGGTATGGCAGAGCCAGAGGTACCAAAAATCACTGTGATGGGTACAAGTTCCCTTTGCAGCTTCTCCCATTGCCAGCTACACCATATAGGTACTGACGGAGAAAATCATCCTGTACACCGGAACCCTGTTTCACACCTGCATGAACAATGTTGGAGTTGATACACCACAGTGTCCTACCCCAGCAGAGAAGAAAATTGAGTGCAGAAAACCTCTACTGGAGCAAGTTGCCTGAAGTTTCTAGAGAAGAAAATTAAGTCCTAGAATGCTGATGAACATTTAGACAATAAGAAGTCCGCAGTGACTCCTTCTTATGTGTCACTAATTTCTGAAGATTTATGCCCAGATCTTCAGCCCTAGACAGCCCTAGGTCTTTGCTGGACCTGGCATCCCCTGTGCCAGCAGGGAGGCTGCAGCAGGAGGGGGCCCATGGGCATTGGTGGTGGTGCATGCAGTTGACTGCAAGGTCAAAGCCTGAGTGAGAGATGAGGCTGTCTAGCCAGCTGATGTAACCACACGAGTAAATCCCAGCAAAAACGCCTATGACAATAACCTCTCTGCTACAACTTTCTTCTCAGAACTTTGCATTCTCCTTTGATGCTCTGTTTTGGTTTTGCAGCTTGCCCTGACAGCTTGCGTGACTGGCTCAAAGCCTGCCTTCGGGTTTTCTTTCACTAAAATCCCACCTACCTTGTCTCATGCATTCCTTCCTCCTGCTTTTGCCCCTCTTTAGAAGCGTCAATTTTTTGTGGGTTAAGGGACTCACTGGGATGTGCTTCTCCAACATGCAAACAAAGGATTATCAGAATTGCAGTTCTTACACTCTATAATGTTAATTTGATCCTAAACCTTGGCCAGGTTGGCTACAGCTTTTTTGTATTTGGCTCTTGTTTTTCCCCATGGATCAAATTACCTGAAAGGGGGAAGGCAGAGTGAATCCCTGTCCTGCACCTCTCAGTCAGAGCTTGGACCCTGGGGAGTCCCCAGGGTAGCCACATACTCCCTGCCAGAGATGGTGGTGGCCCTGTCTACCATGAGCAGCCCAAGGTGGGGCAGAAAGGAATGCTGTCCCCAAAGCTCTCCCAAGCCTCCTGTGGCTCCAGTCTAAAAAATGCATTCTAGCCATAAACTACAACCGATAAAAATTACCTCCCAGCACAACACAGCTTTCAGATGGAGGACTGGCGATACCAATGCACCTTACTGCTGCGTGCACCTTACCAGCCTTCCTGGTATCAAGCCACAGAACATCTGAGCTGTAACAGCACTTCTTTCCAACATCTTTAATTTCTACCTTTAGCTCTAAGGTGCATGACGCCACTCAACAGGGTACAACAATCACAGTGGTACTGAGGATGCTAACGGGTGGAATGCTGCCCTTCCAAAGAGCACAGCCTTGTGAGGTTTGCACCTGGTGTTACGTATTTCTGGGAATGGTCAAACATCTCCAGTGACATTATAGTTTGATGGATACAGCACTTAATATCTAATCTTCTCCTCCATGGACAGTGACATCACCTTTCTTCATGACCCACAGCAGGACTTCTAGCTCTAGACACAGCCTTGCTCACATCAGCCGGGACCAGCCGTGCTGCCTCGTTGCACCAGTGACATGTTGGCCAAGTTAGGAAGTCAAATGTTTCTTTCTCCAGCCATTGCTGGGTATCTACAACATTTATGCATCAATGAGTCCAAAAAACCCAAACTGGGCCCAGCCTTCAGCTGGTGTGAATCACTGTGTACAGTATAAATCACCACAGAGCAAGGTTATCTGGTAACCTTAATTACCAGGGTGGGATTTCATTAACAGCAATGAAAGGCATTTGCCATTATGTCTTTTTGGCTTCCAAAGCCATCGACATCATTATGTGTACATTGATTTTAGACATAGATAAAGAGGACAAAACTCCTCTGCCAGATGCCTGATAGACATTATTTCTCTATTAAAAAATGATATGTTTTAGGGACAGACCCACTGTGCACCATTACCATGTTCAGCTCCGCTGGGATGTAGGGTCTCAGTGAAGATTCAATTAGAGCACCTCTGTGGGTCTGGGAATACTTACTGCTGACCTGCCACAGACTACTCTAATTGTCTTGTTCATGCCGAAAAATTCACCAGTTCTACTCATTAACACAGCAACTACACCTTTTACCTTCCTGAGGGAGAAAGCACAGGGGACAGAGCCATCCTAACCAATTGCATTCACCCTGGAGCATTTGAGTTTGGCAGGTTCTCTGGGTGGGTCAGCAAGCACCTGATCCAAAGCACACCAAAGGAAATAAGGATTTTTCTGGAGACTTCAAGGGATTGACACAAGGTCCCAAGGCGACAGTCCACATTAACCTGATTTTGCACAAGCTGTCTGGGGCTTGAAGTTGGAACGACTGAGTTTGGCCCTTCCTTTTCCTTCATCTTTGGACTCATTCCTTTCTTAAAGCAAGCTTGCGTTGACTGAAATATCCAGAGGCTCTACAAGTTTTGACAGCCATATAGCCCAGGATAATGCCTACACAGATCCCTGAGGACCTGGAATACAGTTCATATTCTTCAGAAGTGCCTGGTAGCATCAAAGCTAAACCAGAAATATTATTCCTGTTAAAAAAGTGACTAACAAATGGGATCTACCAACAAAAGCCAAAATTAATTGCAATCTAGTGATAATGGAGGAGCTGGATAGGTTTTCCACAATTGTCTTGTGTTTGTTTTGCTGTGCCATCCATCTGCAGAGCTCTCGTGCATGTGTCCCACTGGACAGCACTGCTACTTAGAGCTGGCAGGAATAGAAACATCCTTCAGAATGAAAAGATCTGACCTGTCACAAAAGATGTGTTTTCATTTTTGACAGTTGAAACCAAAACAAAAACATTGGCCTAAATCTACTGAAAAATAAGTCTAAAGCATTTCAGGCAAGCACTTATTTTGCTTATCAGCTGTTCTGCTTCCAGTCATCTTTTACAAGAGAGAGAAAAAAAGAAGCCAAAAGCCTAAGCCTCACTCAATTTCCAGGAAAAATCTCAGTTTCTTAATCAGAACTTTCCATCCTAAAAAAGTTTCAGGCACTTTACAACCAACCAACAAAGGAATCGGGGCTTAACCTCTCAGATAACCCAAACAGCTTCCCTAAATACATCTGATTCGTGATGCTTCCACTGCTAAACCCCATCCGTTACTCTGAGGCTGGCAGCTTTCTTCCATGGGCAGCAAATGAAGGCATCACCTTGCTTGTGTCTTCTGCACTGTGACGGAGGGTTTGGAGCACAGTAATGGCTCAGAACACTGCTCTGTGACAGCCTCAAAATACAATGGGCTCTTCTTAAGGGAAGAGAATAAATTATGTCATGGAGAAGAGTCAACATCACCTTTGACCCTCCAGGGCACCTTTCAAAGCCTTGGGCTAGAAGCTGCTGAATGCTGTTACTAGGAGCCATCTCCTGAGCGACCTGCATGCATGGGGTGGGTGATGACACCTCTCTAGCTCATAGCTACACCGGTGACCATGTTCAAGGGTGACTTTGGTGGTGGAGACCAGCCCGTTCACACCTAATACTGCAGCGTTAGCAAACAGGCTGTCCCACTCTGATTTAGGTCCCTGGCAGTTTTAAGGAAGTTCCTTGGGCAGCTTTAGGTTCTTGAATGCCATTTCAAAACATAGACAACTGGAAGGAGGCTTCCAGAGGCAACTGTGCCATGTAGACACCTGATTACTACTGCAACACTATGGGATTTAGGCGCACTGCATTCTCCAGCGTCCATGAACGCTTCCTCCTTCGCGTCCTGCAGGGACCTGCTTTAAAACACATGGCTTTTCAGTCATCTCAGACCTGACTGAAAAACCAGCAGCAGTTTGGTACCTGTTTGCATCCAGCGCTCTGAACATCAGCAATGCTCGGTCCCTTCAGAACCAGCTTTGCCGAGACAGCAGTTGAAAACCCTACGGCCGTTCTCGGAGTCTTGCAAAATCCCAAAAGGCATCTATTAGCATCCTTGGCCCCTCAAGTCTGTTTGCAGCTACTTAAGTCACTTTATAATGAGAGAGAAGCACCAAACACAGGAAGAGGCTCTTCCTTTCTGCTCTCCCGCAGTCCCTGAGCATTTCTTTCCCCGCACCAGCTCTGCTGGGGCAGACAGAGTTTCTCCTCCTGCCTTGCAAACCAAGACCAGCAACTGTCACGTCATATTTCTGAAATCATTGCTTACCACTGCCACCGTGGGCTGAAACACGAAGGAAGAAGAAGGAAGTTCAGAAAAGGCCAGGAAGTAAAGCAGAATTTAGAGTATTATGGAGATGGAAAAAGATTCAATTGGTTTAAAAGCAGATGAGCTGCAAAGGGGAAACATTAACTGGCTAAACAGGGAGTATGTGAGGGCTGGGAGGAGGGAGAAGATGTCCCAGCTTAATATTGGAGGTAATTTAAATGAAACCAGAAGGCAGCAGAGGCTGAGAGAGAAAAACATCTCTCTGAGCCAGGCCCTTTAAGAACAGTTGCAATTGAAATAGAAGAATTAAGAGCGCGGCAGCTGAGGGCTGGAATAAGATTGATTTAAGACTAGATACGATTTAAAGGCAAGGCAGAGGTGGAAGCAGAGGCTGGAATGAAATCAATTTACACCAAGATGTGATTTAAACTGATGAACTCGGGATGTGAGAGCTGGAGCTGGGGGAGGGAAAAGGGGGACGGGGAGTCAGCAGGTTCGGGAGAGATGTGGTACGAACTGGCTGCTCAGGTGCTGGGGAGGAAACCGGCGGCTCTGGTCACTGCTTTTGCTGGAGGACAAAGGGCTGGTACTTGAAAACCTGCACAGAGCCAAAATTTGGTATGTAAGAGACAAGGAGACAGCCTGCAAGGGCTATCTGCCCTCATGAACTTGCGTAGGCACAAAAAGGATGGTGTTTAACTAATCCCAGCTGGCCCGGTGATGCCTAAAATGTTCCTTATCCTAAACTATGATTATTATTTAATAGCGATACAGATCTCTCAAACCACTGATGTGTGCGAGGTAGGTGAACTTGGGCAAGCAACCAAGAGAACTGCCACTCAAGGAGTCCAGCACCTAACAGGGCAGGTCACAGCTTTCCCTAAGGTCTTTTCAAAAATTGGGGCATTTGGTAGGACCTTGCTCAGTTGTTTGTAAACTAGGACCCGGCTGAACGTGTTTGCAAAGACCTAATTTTGAGGTTCCTTTAAAAAAACAGAATTGTGCATCCATGATGAAGAGACTAATTTTTGCCACTTATTTCTACTCGCTGTTGCCATTCCTGTGCCAAAGTTTGGCCACGTAGAGGGAAGTGCTAGAAGGACTGAATTCAGCCAAGATTTAGTGGCTTTCCAGGCAAGCTTAAAAAAAAAAAAAAAGCAGCAATTCAACAAGAGGATCAATCATGTACTCTCCAGGCTGCTGAAAAATGGCTTCTGCAGGTACCTGGCTGCGTTCTTGCTTCAAAGCTGCCAGTTGCTTTTTTCCGGAGCTGTGGAGCATCCAGTCCTGTCTGCACCAGCAAGTCCCACCTCTGGAGTGTTCCCACCTCAGCGCCCCGATGCTGCTGGCTGGGACGCACGCTGGGTGGCTGTTCTTGGTGCTTTCTGGGCATCTGCAGCGGGTTTGGGAGAGAAGAGCACCACAGGCAGAAGCTGAGGGAGCAGGTCTGGGTGCAGCACCGGAGCACATCCACATTGCTGCTTCACCTGCTTGATCCCAGGTGGGAGCAGAGCCTGGGGTTTTCCTTGGGTGATAGAGTCTGGGTGCTGTGGCCTCGTAACCGATGTGTGAGAAGGTCTCCGAATTCCTGGGATGGGTGGAAAGCCATCAAGCAAGGGGCGGCTTGTGTCTGCAACAGCCTGAACCCCTAGAGGCTTTTGCATTATCTGAATCAAAATACACTCATAAATATCAGTGGTTTTGTGAGGGAACACGGGAGACAGGATTAAGGCCATGGTTGCACCATGTTAAATGGCTTTGCTTAAAAATTTAAACCAGCCTCTTGCACCACCATGTATCAGGAAAGTGCCATTGGAATCTGCATTGGTGCAGAGGTGAAAAAGGAGCCTGGCTAGACGCAGGATCTGGATGTGGAACTGCAAAAGGCAGCCTGGGATGAGATGACTGTAGATCCAGTAGCTACGACAAGGAAAGACCCAAGTTACCCTTGTTCTGCCCGTCCCATGGCATCTCCCGGGGCTTCTCACCTGGCTGAAAATGACAGATAAAAGGCCTGATCCTCCTCTTACTTACACAAGGTTAAGTCAGGAGCAATCTCACCTTCAAGCCAATGAAGAAGGAGACTTAGAAAATAGATTGTGCCTGCCCTTTCTTGCCAGGATGTTTCTGGATTAGTCTTTTCCTCTCCTGCTCCCATTAACTTTTCCTTTCTAGTTACTATTGATTTTTTCATTCGTTTGGATTTTGCTGGGGCTGTAACAGTTCTAGGGTGGTAAAAGGGGAGCTGGGCAAGACAGAATAATTGAGGTGCTTTAGAAAGTCCCTCTGTAGAGCATGTCTGCAAGCAGGAAGCAGCGTGGGTGTGTAATGCACAGGAGATGCCCTGTAAATAAAGCAGGGGATTGCCTGAAGGAAGAACAGGGAACAACAAAGGCTGTGCAGAACAAAACGGCTGCAGAACATAATGTGCTAAACCTGAAACTCAGCAGAGAAGGGACTGGATGTGGAAAAAGAAATAAAGACAAAGAAACCCTGATACCTTAGAGAGGGGAGATGTTTACATTGCTAAGTCATTTATGGAAACAGAAAAATTTATTTTAAGTCAAGGCAGGAATAATTACTGGTCCAACTAAATGCTCATTGGGCAATCTGGATGTGGTTCAGGAAGAGCAGCGGATGCCGTGTGTTATTCTTGTCAAGACATAAATTTATTCCCTTTTTATGTGTATTTCAACCAACAGTGCTGTGAATGAACGGATTGGTGGCAGTGTGTAGGGGAAAATATTGGCCTTTCCACAGAGAGGCACACACTCAAAGAAGTATTTATGTTATAAACTTTATCCTCCAGATCATTGGAAGTTTTTTGAACCCTGGTAATAAGAGACATCTTCTCTTACCTCCACATTATTCATTGCAATTTGAGTGTGACAAATAGACTGGACAGCTTCTGAACCAACATGAAATATGGTGGTGAGCATCCATCTCATTGCTGTAGAGGGACAGCAGTGGCACCCCGATGGCACCGAGACGGGCTCTGAGGGCTGATGTTGATGTACAACTCTGAGCAAGGAGATGAAGCACACATTATAGCACACATCATCTGACTGATGTGTGAGACTTGGGCACTGACATGTGAGAAAGGGAAGATCTGTCTCGTGCAGGAAAGCCCAGCTACAGCCAAGGCCAGCTTGTGTGCAAGGTGCCAAGTGAGGAGCAAGGAAAACCAACAGCGAGAGAGAATTTCTAGGTAGCTCAGAAGAACTACAAGGGTGATGTTCAAGTTGGAGTTCCCACATCACCTTGATATTTAGGGACCTCGTTGAGATGCCTCAATGGGAACTTGATACCTGAGGTTGCTTTTTCAGTCAGCTGAAAATCACATAACATTAGTTTCCCTGCAACTTTCTGCTGAGGAATGAGAACACAGCTGCACAAGTGCGGGTGACATGGACGGCAACAAAAAACAAGACAGTGAAAGTGCCATTTCTTTGGTGTTCCAGTGTGTCAGATGAGAAATAGAGCCTCTCCCTACTCAGACCCCACAGCTCAGGTCTTTAAGGAGCAGTAAACATTTCCTGGAGAAGGCAGAAAGACAGGCACTTTAGCAGGGGAAGGGACCAGTTGGCGACCTTGGCCTCTCCCAGTCCTCTGCTGCACAGCCCAGGGCCCATGGAAAGGACACCCAAAAAGGTTCTCCCACTTCTCACTGGCTCCCAAAGGGTGGAGAGTAGATTTGCTCTAAAAAAAGTCCCGTGCCTCAGCCTCCAAAAAAGCCATTTCATGTCTTTGCAGGAAGAGGGACAATAAAGGCAAGACAGCAGTTTGCACGGGGCCCAGCGGCCATGCCTGAAATATGCTCACCGGGGGCCGTGGGTGCGTCAGCACACGTGCATAAACACCCACTGTTTGCCGTATCCCAACTCCAGTAAATCTATCACCAATCCATGAAGTCGCCGCGCCACTAAGTCTAGTAGTCTAGACTAAACAGAAAAAAACACGGAGGAGTTTAGCCCTACAAACTTCCCAAAGGATTAGCCGACTCTACAGCGGGCCGGTTTGAGCTAGTGCAGATATATGGAGTGTATCGTCAACAACTGGTGTCAGCCAGCAAAGCTTCGACGCGGCAAGAGAGCACTGCCAGCTTCCCAGCCCAGCCGCTCCCTGCGGGATGGCGTTTGAGCATATTCCTGAGATCGCAGGCTTGCTTTCACGGATGCTGCGGGCATCCCTGTGCAGGGGTGCGCACCCTCATCCTGCCACCCAGGTGGGGAAGGGCAGTCACCATTAAGCAGCTCATGGGGCAACCGTGTATAAACTTAGATGACAATTTCTGCATCAGATTGTTTCAATACCATCCCCACCCCTCCCCGGCATCCCATAAATAACAAAGAATCTTTTGGCAGAACTTTCAAAATAAAAAGTTTTGATTTTTTTTAGTCCATCAGCTTTCTGCTGCCACGTCTACTCCTCTTGTCTTTAAAAAGGTATTTAGCAAATTCAATTGCCACATACAAATCTATTTCATAACCAGCACCCTAGCCAGGTAGATGCACAGACCAAGCACTTGCTGCTAAAGGTGAATCCTTCAAATTCTTATGAAAAAAAAAAAAAGGCAAAGGAATTACCTTAGTCAGTAGGAAACAAGGATCGATTCTCCCCTCTTTAGCAGGTTTAACTAACTGCTATCCCCTTCTTGTCAGCCAAACCACAATGCTCCCTAGGACTCCCTAAGGTAGAATCTCCTCACTGAGGTTTCCATGGCCCACTGGTGACCACAGGCGGTGGTAGATAGCCTGCAGCTGCTCCCCAGCAGCCTACCCCCATCCGGGTGTTTTCACTTAGTGTCGTGATGAAGAGAGTGCAAAGCTGTCCGCAAGAAATGCCGGGAGCTGACAATATTAGGAGATTTCAGGTGTTCCCCACCTTTGCCGGCAATTAGTAGATCAAACATTTAATCCCAGATTGCAGAGAGGGGCCAAAAAGGCCCAGGAACATCTGGAAATGGTAGAGCTCCAGCTTTGGGCTGTCCTTGCCTGGCTTTGTGTATGTGGAGTGCCTTGGGGGAGCTGGCACTTGTTAGCACCTGGTTGGTTTTGGGTCCTTAGCAATAACCAGGTCTGGAGTCACTGTATTTCCTCAAGTCCATCTCATTCGCTTTTCAGGACTTGCCTCGAGCCTCGAGCATCCACTTAGTTTTCAATGCATTTTAAACTCACCCTAAAATGACCACTCTTGTGGAGACCAGCCACAAAACATAGGTCAAACACGTAAAGAAGCCACCTCTGCCCTTCCACAGCGATCCAGCACAGTTCCTCAAGAATTCCTGTCCACAAGTGAGCATCTGCAACGTGCAAAGGAGTCCCTCTCCCTCATGTCCCTTTTCTCAGCTGTTGAATGCAAAGCACTTTTCTTGTCCTTTGTCATTAGCTTGATTTTGAACAGGCTGAGAATGAAAGAAAACCAGACATTTCCAGTACTTTTAAGCCCCATTTGGTCTGATTAAAGAAATCTTTAAAAAAAGAGAAAGGAGGGGGAAGGCAATAACTTTTTAAAACTCGTCTTGAATGCAAAGGAAAACGGAGTCCACAGTATGAGTAATTCAGGATTAATTGTAGAATTACGTTATTCATGCAATGCTGGTTGAGGGAAAGAATAAGCACTCTTGAAGTCATTAAAGAAAATCCCAGTAAAATATTACTTAGTTGATGTGTGTAGTCTTATTGGGCCTTAAGGGAATGCGTGCGGCAGAAATGTCCAATTTATAGCTCAGAGTCTGTCTATAAATATGAGGACCAAAGCTACCTCTCCTTGTAGATCCAAGGAGGGGGAAAAATGTTTATCTGCAGGATATTATGGCTGACCTAAGACTGTGTTTCAGGAAAGCATTGCTACTCAGGAAAGCATGGGGCACGTAATTAATTTAAAGACATTGAGGTTGAACCAAGGCTTCAGACCACAAGCAGCTTCTTTCTTCCCCAGCAATTGCTTATTTGCCTGCGTGATCTGTGAATTGAGGCCGAGTTTTTTACACAAAAAGTGATGTAAAGATGTCTGAAAGTCACCATGCTCAAGCATGACTACGGGGCAGCATCGTCACCCTGACACATCTTCCCTCCTGGACTCTCTGCCTGCAGCAAGAGTGAGGTTTTCTCAGTCAGGTCACATCATTTTAGGCACGGGGAAGGGACTGCTGACCCTGTGAAAGTGCTTTGACTGCGTGCCCAGCAGGATTTCATCAGGAGCAAGAAGGGCCTGGGGAGGTGGAGGGAGGGGAACGTGCCCAGCCCTGCTGCTGGTGATGTCCCTGGGGGCCAGGCTGCTGCTGAGCAGGGCAGGGGCAGGGTGGTGCTTCTGCTGGGCTGGAGCTTGCCCCGAGGGCAGAAATCGCAGCCTCTGCCTCAACAGCAGTCCCCATCCTCCAGCCTTTCCTACACCCTCCACCCCCCTCTTCATGCGGCAGCGGGTCCTTGTCCAGCTTAGTGGGGAAAAGGTCCAGTTTTGGCTACTCTCCTCCTCCTGCTATTTCTCCTTACATTTATCATCTGTGGTTTTTCCTCCTGATGGTTCCCAACACAGAGTTGTTGCCATATAAATAAATAGAAAGAGAAAATGGGAAATAGAAAAAGGCAGCGCTTGCGGTCCTATCACGCAGGAATGACATTTAACCTGAACACTGGGATGAAATCAAAAGCGTTTATCCCAACACGTCCCGGTGTCAGCAACTGCGCAAAGGAGATCCCGAAATCAAATGGTTGCGGTAGCTGCAGACCCAGCTCCACGTGTTTTGGCAGAGATGGGTGACGGCGGGAGGACCTCCTGGGGCTGTGGCTCTGGACCGAGGGGCTCTGGCACAGGCGGGTAGCGTGGGAAGGGAGGCACGGCATTCGTCTGACCGCAAGCAAAAGGAAAATTCCCATGCAGTTGGCCAGTCTCTTTTCAGTCCCAACGTATCTTGACAAATTTGAGCATGTTGAAAATATATTATGTCATGGTATGGAATGGATTTTAAACGCACCAATTGGCTCACTCTGTAGCATTTTAAATACCTGTTAGAGTGCTGCCACATGGCCCGGCAGGGTGTAACTGTGGGTAACGAGATGAAACTGAGCAAAGGAAAATTAAAGTCAAATAATAGGAGCAAATTCCTTGAGAATGAGATCTGCCGTTCCCAGACCACATCCAGGCTGGAAAGCCCGATTGGGACAGCCGAACTGCAGAGAGGGCATTTCAGTGTGCCCCATGCACACCCGTCCCGGCGCAGCACCCACAGCCCCACAGGCACTGCAGGGTCCAAATGTGGAAAGTCAGCAGGGCCCCTGCATGGGGGACGGCACCCCTGTATAAACCATATCCCTGGGACCCCATTGTTTTACTGGCAACTCCCTCAAGCCCCGGTTCCTGCCTGCAAAGCAGAGGCCAGGAGAGCTCGGTGCTTTTTCTTCAAGAAAGCCCTTCAGCAGAGCATTTCGCAGCTAATGGAGGTGCTGCACGAGGGCTGGGGAGGACCGAGGAAGATCAGTGGTCTGTCTGAACGGACAGTAGCCCAAAAGGAGATGCAGAAATGCCAGCAAACCAGTCACAGGGCCTCGCTTCGCTTTGCCAGTACTTCTAGGACCATCTGACTGTGAGGAGCCGCTGACATCCTGCAGTCTCGACCTCCATCCTCACCCGCAGCCATGGAGAAGGTGTTTGGACTTGACGGGTCTGACCCTCGGGAGTCAGCAACCCATCGCAAATTTGAGACGACAGATCAAAAGCTGTAAGCAGGTTACACCCAGGCAGCCATACGCACAATACGGGCAATTTCAGGTCCTATCACATTATCCACTGACTTCTCCCGTATCCCCCTCAGCTGTAGCCCCACAGCCCCCTTCACCCGATACCTGCCGCCACAGCAGGGGAAGTTTCTCACTGGTGAGTCAGGGACTCTGGTGGAACGTCTCTGTCCTTCCCCTGACTTCACACCCTTTTCTGCCAAAGCTTGTTCGGGCTTTCCCAGGTGTGCGAGGGAACAGCCCATACCTAATTTCCGTTTGGGATTGGCTCCTGGAGTCAGTTTTAACAAACACGGACACTTTTGCCAGACTGCCACACTGCAGCCACAAAGCGTGACAGCATCTGGAGAGGGGACCCGCGTCCTGCAGAGGTGGGGCAGGCAGAGGTGGCCTGGGGCCTGCGTCTCAGCCGGTGATGCCGGAGCGAAACACGCGCAGGCTGCACAGGGCTCTTTTGGAGCGGGAACGTTGCCTCCAGGCCTGGATGGTGCTGAGCGGTTTCGTCACCTGTTAAGCCCTTCTCAAAGCCCGGCCATGTATTTTAATGAGCATTCCAGTTGTGCTACAGAAAACCTTT
This sequence comes from Phaethon lepturus, assembly GCF_000687285.1. Taxonomy (NCBI): domain Eukaryota; kingdom Metazoa; phylum Chordata; class Aves; order Phaethontiformes; family Phaethontidae; genus Phaethon; species Phaethon lepturus. The sequence goes on from NW_010527066.1 coordinate 26,545, forward strand.
GTAAAACACTGGCCAGCTGCCTAGAAAACGACTGAATGAGAAACCCCTGTTTTCTGGCTGTGGAGTCATCGGTTACCTGGCTATCTTCGCCTGCGCCGCCGCATGTCGTCGAAGGACAATTCATTCATTCATTCATTCACAGCAAACTCCATTAACCTCGTACGTGAGCCAAAAGGGTTCTGAATCTTGAAGATGCCCCATGAGTCTCGCCATGACACCAGCCAATTATCTCCTCATTAACAACAACATTAGCATTCCATTTGATATATACAAGTTAATTTGTTAATTGCACTTTAATTACAAAGTTATTAAGAGCTCAGAGGCATTCAACAGAAGATTGCAATTAACACAAGCTGCAAAACTGCTCCCAGCAATTTGGAGATGTTACCGGAAACTGATTCTCTGCGTTCAGCTGAAGATGGAAAAGAGACAGGAGATTTATGGGCTGACATCATGAATTCCCTCGGCTCCCTCTGAAGATGCTCTCCCTCGCACCCTGGCAAGCCCCGGGAGCTGCCATGTTGAGACACTCTTCATAGAACTGATTCCTCTGGCTCGTGTTTCCAGAAGCTCCACTCCTCGCTGTGCCCCCAGCAGCAACGGAGCCGTCCCGGGGGCTGAGGGCACTCAGTGGGTCGCGTGAAGCGTTTGGCATCTCGCAGATCAGGCCTGCACGTAGACACAAACCTACGGGTGCTGCCTTCTGTTGTGGAGAGCCCATAGTAAGACCTTGCTCGTCTCCGGTGTTGAGTCGTGCCTGCGCGTTACATCGGTTACCGCCCGCACTGCCAAGGACGCTGAGCACCTCCCAGCTCATCAGTTGAGCAGAGAGAGTCACGTCAGCTCCATGCGGCTTCCTCGTTCATCCTCCTGCGTTGGGGAAGGCTTCGTTTTGTCTTATTAAATGTGCATACGGGTCGTGTCTGGGCAGGCACTCTTGCGAAAGGCGGGGACTCTCCCACCGAGCAGCTCCACCACGACTGCAGAGGGGTCTCCCGGGGATGCAGCGGCACCTTGTCCATGCTCCTTCCCAACCCCATGTGCACCGGCGTCTCTTAGAGAGGTTGCCTCCAAACCACTGAAACTCTCAACGTCTGAGAGCAAGATCTCCAACCCTTGCCGCTGCAACGATTAAAAAGAAAATAGCCTGGTGTAACCAGGCATGACGCAGCGTATAAAATTAAGGCTTTGTTTGCTCCTTCCCAGTGTGCTAATGTTCGTGACTAATGCCACAATCTGCCCTGGCCTCCTGAAGAAAACCAGGCAGTGGAGGCTCCCCTGGGCTTGACGAGATTTCCTGTTCTCTTTTTCTTTCTTGCCATTTATCTGAAGTGTCTTACTGCAGCGGCGTTCTTCGGATTAGCTGTCAGATCTGCTGGAAAAATGCACCGGTGAATACAGCCGGTATTCACGCAGCCAGGCGGACCAGAGCCCTGCCACTCCTGCAAGAAAGGGAACTGTGGATGGGAAAAAGCAGGACACTGGCTGTAGTGCATGCCAAAGCCAGAAACAAATGATAAATAGGGAGGATTTACAAATGAATTTAAAATAAAATTTCACTTTACTACTGGCCTTACTACTCGTGAATTTCTTAAATGCTTTCATCTCATACCTTATGAAACACTGTGAGTTATGAAATGCCAATGGCACTTTATTAAAAAGGCCCCAAATAAATTTTCTAACTTCTTTGAAAAAGAACTTGGAGGGAGTAATCACCAGCCCAAGGATTAGAACATCCTAAAGAATGGGAGGAAAAAAGAGAATTACATCCTTGCTAGAGAATTCTATAAAAGAGTGTTCAGAAACCATGCAGATACAGAAAGGAATTTATTCCCTATAAATTATATATACGTAGGCTCATTTCTACAGATTTGTATTATGCTCATTTCAGCTGGCCTCTTTTCCTTTCATCCCAGTTTGGTTTTATTGCGCTGTTACCTATGGGAATCCATCCCACTTTCGCAATATAAAACACATCTCTGGAAGTACTGAATTTTCCCCGCTCAGACAGCCCCTGTCGTTCCTCCCGGAGCTGAGTGTTTTTCCTGCTACACTGCTATCGCCCCTTTCCGTTCAGATTCCCTCTGCCTTCAGCTTAACTATGCCGACACGTGCCAGCTGAAGGCTGGCTCGTTGAAGGTTGTGCTGCGTCAGGATAATTTACCTGATTTCATCCAACTTTACCATAGCCATCATCATCATTTTTCTCCTCAAGGTGACTCTCACCCAACTTTTCCAAGGGGAAGACTTAGGAGGACTTTGGGGATGACATGGCAAGGAAGGAGGTAAAAAGGATTCCGGTTTTTTTGGTCTATCTTTCCAGATATCTGTTATAGCGGTTTCCTATCAGCCAGATGAAAGCTTGGCTAAGTGTGATGGGAAATTCATCCCGGCGATTCCTAAGGAGAAATGTGCCAGTCTTGAAAACACCATCTTCCACATCATCATCACCTCTTACCCCTCCTTTAACGCACTGTTTGGCTTTGTCAGAGCAAGAGCGCGGGGTTAGTGTGGCAGCCAAGGAGCAAACACGCGCCCGTGCTCAGGAACCACACGAACTCCCTGTGCAGCACGACAGCAGTTGCTGCGACGCACCACGGCACACCAGCTAGGTAAGATTTAATGTCAGAATGATTCAAACGGAAACACTTAAGTTGAATTTTCCCAGCAGCAAATCAAAATGTGTCGGCAAGAGCCACCTCCCAAAGTTAATTGTGCACAAATTGCGGAATTAAAAAGTGATTCCTGCTTTTTGGCTCATGTTTGGAGCAGGAATAAAACAAATTATAAATACAACTTAGCTCATAAGCGAAACCCTAAAGAAGAAACAGTCCTCTTACTCATTTCAGTGAAGATACAGCTCCTCAGATTTCTGATGCTAAAGCACTGGTGGGCAGAGCGGAGGGAAAGCAGCTCCCAGAGGGGAGGGCTCAGTTAATTTTGCATTTCATTTCACTGTGCTAAAGGAATCTCATTCCTACTAGTTTGTAGTTATCACAGCGGAAAATAATATAGGAAAAATTGTAATAAAGATTATTATTACTATTTTGAAAAAGAGCTAATTCCAGCAGAAAAGTGTCTTTGATGAACTAAAAACTGTTCTTGTACTCATCAAATATTTCTATCCAAGGAATGTGTGGAGGAATATTCCTAAAATCATGGTGTTTCAAAGGATCATCTGGGCCTCCCTGGACAGGTGCTCACTGACTTTGATGAAAACTGAGGGAAAATTTAACCAGATGGGAGCCAGAGGGGTTCCTGGACCCTTTGTGTGTTGAGGACACTCTGTCCCTCTGCCACGGGCAGCCTGCACACACGTGGTAGGACAGGAAGAACAGAACAGAACAGAATATTTCTATATGGAAGGGACCTACAACCATCATCTAGTCCAACTGCCTGACCACCTCAGGGAAAATGCAAATGGAAAAAAAAGGACACTGAAAAATAGTAGGGGAAAAAGGGGTAGTTCAGCTTAAGAGGTTACCAAAGGTAAGGACTGCGTGGAGCTGGTGGGAGATAACTGGGGGATCATAGAATGATTTGGGTTGGAAGGGGCTTCTAAAGGTCATCTAGCCCAACCCCCCTGCCGTGGGCGAGGACATCTTTCACCACAGATCAGGTTGCCCAAAGCCCTATCAAACCTGACTGTGAACACTTCCCAGGGATGGGGCATCCACAACTTCTCTAGGCAACCCGTTCCAGTTGGACACAGAACCATTAACTGCCACACTTTGGATGCAGCCATCCAGCAAATTCCTTTTCCGTCAAATAGTCCATCCATCAGATCCATGCCTCTCTAATTTAAGGGCAAGGACATTGTCTGAAAGACCATGTTAAAGACCTCACAGAAGTCAAGGTAGGTGGCAACAATTGTTCTTCCCTTATCAACTGTGCTAGTTTTGGCTGGGATGGAGTTTATTTTCTTCATAGTGGCTGATGCGGGGCTATGATTTGCATTTGTGCTGAAAACAGTGTTGATAATACAGAGATGTTTTTGTTATTGCTGAGCAGTGCTTACACAGAGTCAAGGCCTTCTCTTCTTCCCACCCCACCCCACCACGGGGACAGCTGACCCCAGCTGACCAAAGGGATGCCCCAGACCATATGACGTCGTGCTCAGCATATAAAGCTGAGGGAAGGAAAAGGAAGGGGGGGATGTTCGGCATGATGGCATTTGTCTTCCCATGTCACCAATACGCAGGATGGAGCCCTGCTTCCCTGGAGATGGCTGAGCACCTGCCTGCCGATGGGAAGTGGTGAATGGATTCCTTCTTTTGCTTTGCTTGTGTGCGCGGCTTTTGCTTTCCCTATTAAACTGTCTTTATCTCAACCCACCAATTTTCACACTTTTAATCTTTTGATTCTCTCCCCAATCCCACCAGAGGGGAGTGAGCGACTGGCTGCGTGGGGTTCAGTTGCCGGCTGGGGTTAAACGGCAACATCCACCAACACCATCACAGATCCAACACGTAGGGAAGGGGAAAGAGGCCCTTATGGTCACCTCCTCCTCCTTCTTCAGCTAATCAGAGATGCTGCCATGGCATGGGAAGGGGCATACGTGTGCAGGAGCCCTACGATGAAGCCTGGTCCTGAGCACGATGGGGTGAAGCAGGAGATAATGACATGGCTGGAAAAGGGAGGATGCCAAGAGCCTCTAGCGTGGAGCGGACAGAGGTCTGAGGACATAAGGAGGATGAGGCACTGGCGCGGAGGAAGGGGTGGGACGATGCTGGGGGGTCAGAGGCTGGCACGCACGGAGGTAGGTGGGGAGAGCACAATGCGCGAGCAGGTCTTTGGGCTCAGCATCCTGAGGAAATTAATTTCTTTAATTAACGTATTCCATAGGAAACTGAGACCAGCCCTTCTATGCCGGCACCTCTGCAAGGCCGGGGGCTCCTCAACCTTGTCCGTACCTGGGCGTCTTTCTGCAAAGCGCCATGGTGCAGTGGCCCAAAGGTGTTGCTCTCACACCTTCCCTTGAATTTTGCAGTGGGTAAACAGAGCTGTCAGACACCAGGACTCTAGTCACACTAAATATTAAGTGTGAATTTAAGTGCCCCAGACTTCCCACGCGCTGGCTGGAAAAAATAGTGCCAGTGTTAAATTGTCTGGCACTGCCTCTGAGGGCCGCATTTGAGGCTCCAGAAAAAAAAATAAAATACAATCACCCTTGAAACTGGAAAAACTGTTTTCAGGGGAGATTTAAACACAACCTCAGCCGCCTGAGGTACACAAGCTGTTCTCCGGAAAAAGACATGGGCTTGAGTAAACCTGAGAGCAGTCAGGATTTCAAGCAACGATGATGTAAAATTCGGTGCCTGGTCCATCAGCTGGAGCTAGACAAAACTTTCAAGTCAAGATATTTTTAAACCAGACTCATTTGACCCAATGGAAATGCTCATCCTGGTGATATTCTGAGGGTTTTCTATCAAAGCACAAATCGCTCTGGATCTCGACAGCTGAAAAATGAAATATACCTACCAAAGGAAAAACTTAGTAAAACACATTTATTTAGATCACGCAGCTAATTCTCTTCTATTCGAATTGCCAAAGAACTGCTTGAAATGTTTAGCTTGTCAGCTGCCAAAAGCCAGGAATATTTGGTCTCTAACATTTAGACAAAACTCAACTAATTTTATTTACAGTTGATCAATGTTTTCCCCCCAGAAATCATCTTCATCTCATCTATCCTGAACTGAGCTGGGGTAACTGCATCTGCTTGAGACTGAAAAAGCTTTAATGTTTATTTTTTGCAGAGGACAGCAGCTAGCACGGAGCAGACCCTTCCTACACACCCTGGGACACCCGAGTAGACAGAAATGTATGTACAACGTGACCCTGCCCATAGCAAAAAGCAGGATAAAAGCAGCTTTTTCAGGTGTGTGGCATGACAGGACATCAGCCATGGACATGTGCTTAGGGGGGTTGCGTCCAGGAAATTGGGAGCAAGGACTCCTTCAGGGCCGGTGCTTGGAAGCCTGGGTGGGATGGCTGAACAGGTAGGATGGATTGCTGATTTTCAGTGCAAAGATGAAACTATGGACCCTGCTGCTGTCTGGCCCAAATAGAAACAAATTACCAATATCACATGAAACGTCACCAGAAAGTAAGAAGCAGGGGCAAGGATTTGCAGCATTGACTCGGTGTTGAGACCCAGGACCAAGCCCACAGACCAAACCACGCAAAGGAGAGGGCTGAGTTTACCCCCTCAGATCATGGCAGGTGCCCCACGTGTTCAGCCCCAGGGAGGTCTCTTCTGCTATTCCAGCAAAAGAGCTTGAAAAATCTTTTCCAGTTTTTCAAGACCAACTAAATTCCCATTACTGTTTCTGCTGCAGTTGAAAAGCAAGCTTGCGATCTCCATCCTGGGCCTCTTCAGCAACGCGTGCCCGTGCTCTCGCCCCCAGGTCCATACGGAGTCAGGAGGAGCCTAAGGACATGACCGTGTTGGGCTGATGGAGACCGCCAAGGCCAGGCTGCCCACCGTGGAGGCTCTTGGGGTGGTCTGCTGTAAAAATGCAGACAATGACTTCTTTCCTCCTCCAAACAAGCTCTGCAACAGCCAGCCAGCCCCGCTGCTTTTACTTTGGCTGAAGCAGCTTTCTAAAATTTGGCCATGCGAGCATCTTGTCTCAGCAGCAGGACCCTCTCCCACACCCGAAGCTGCCCTTGCTCCTTCGCTCCCGTCATCTCCTCCTCCTGCAGGAGGAGGGGGACTGTTCAGCCTAACGAGGCAGCTGCTGTTTGGCCGATGTGAGCTGGTTCCCGGGGAGGGGAGCGACTCGGAGCTCGCCCAAGCTCCCTGCACAGAGCTCAGGGAGGAATGTGGTTGAAAGCCAAAGAGTTGTCAGGCTCTCTCCCACTGCAGATTTGCCAGGAAGTCTATAAAAATGTCATTGTCTCTCAGCTGCTGGTGATTATATTCCCCTTTACTATGGCTGCTGGTAATATGTATGTGTGTATATAAGGGGGAATATCATTTTTGTACGGTGCTGGCCTCCCCCTGGCCTTTTTCAAACAATAATAGACTAAATATAAAGAGACAGAAGCCGTTACTTGTCTCTTTAACCGGTGCCAAGGAAAATGAATAATTAAGAGCGTATTACTTGCAATGAATTTATACTGATGCTTTTAAGTTAGGACCCACTAAGATCCTTTTTAAAATACATCATTCCCCCTTCATCTTTCATACAGAGTTCATATTGCAACCTAATACTTTATAGCAGCTACTGTTTAGATCTGAGCTAAGAGGAAGGCAGGCTTTAGGTTTCCATTACACGCCAGAAAAGAGCTTGGGAGTAAAGGAATGAGGCAGTTAATCTATTTTGTCTGTATTTTACCTGCCTGCGACTTCACATCTCATCAGCCAGGAAAGATCACCCTGGGATCCTCAGTGCAAGTTGCAGAAATGTGGTCCCAAAGAGAGACAAGAATTGAAGCCCTCACGAGCAGAGCTCGCTCACTCACATCGATGCTGGTCCCAAATACAACGGTGCTGCGGAGTGGCTGGTCCCAGCGGAGCACACAGAGACTATAAGGTCAACCGATGCCTTCCCCACCGCCTCTTTTTTGGGGAGCATCTCAGTGTGAATTCAGCAGATACCCAATTCAGTGATTTTTTAAATTTTTTTTAAAGAACGGGTACATCACTCTCTTCTGATGCCCGGTCGAGGTTAGTACTGGCAGCAAACCTGCCTGGCCACGGAGGGAGACTGTCCCTGTGCCTTCTCTGCCGCGAGACCAAGACTGCAGCACGCCCGTCTAGCAGCCTGGAACGGGGTTTGATGGCTGGGGAACCCCAGGGGACCTTGTTTAGTGGAGGGTTGCAATCTTTGGGGCCACCCATTTGGAACCAACTCAGAATTAATTTCTCAAGGGGAGAAATTGGTACTATGTATTAAGGAAAAAAAATAACACCCTCTGCCACCTTCCACTAATTGCACGGCCAGATGAGGATTTGGTAGGCAGCTGTCTGCCTGTGGGAAGCTTTGTGATGTGAAACAGAGATGACAGCAAAGGACCAACAGTGAGAGGTTTAGGATGCTCTATTTACTGAGCTTATTGAAGAAAAGACCAGAGAAGTGACTTGATCGCAAAACCTCCGGAGAAGGCTCTGAAACCAAGAGGCAAAAATGCAGCAAGGTTTAGTGGCTGTCAATCAAAAGTTAAACAAAACTGGCTGGAAATAACTGCAAATGCAGAAATCTTGGCTGTCTCTACACACGCATTCAGTCCCGCATGAGCACCTTAACACAGAAATAATTTGTGGGAGCCTCTGACCTGAATTATGCAGAAGGTCAGACTGGATCGTCCCTGGGGTCTGTTCTGGCCTCACACGGTGGGTTTTTCCAAAAGGCACGGGATAAGGTTTATTCCAAATGTGAGAACCCAGCTGTAAGGTCTCCAATCAGGGACAAAAACACAAGGCAAATATGTAGAAGTCGGTGGCAATACAGAGCCACAGCCTACACCTCCATCCAACTGACTACTCGGCATTAACGATATGCCCGTACGAATATCTGACCATTTTGAAAGGAAGTGCCTTTCTGCTGGCTGCACGCCTCCTCAAACTCCCGTGTTTGCCCAGGCCATCGAAGGTATGGAAAAAGGCTGTAGGAAGCGCAAAAAGGACAGAAAAGTCCCTTTTTCACAGTCAGTTCAGCAGCAGCCCCTTGCAATTTGTGCGCTGTGGTGCAATCATAAACCTGTAACTGCCATTAATTACGAGTCCTTTGTGGTATTTCTCTGGGTAACTCCCTTCCAATGCTCGGAGAAGGTACATGCAAATAGCCATCGTTAGAGGAAGCCACAGAAAGCTGTAAAGTTACAGTGGATTTGTACTGACAGCCCGCAAGATCTGCGATAGTACGTTTTCGTGGGATCCAAAAATCCTTCCAAAGTTTCCCCTTTGAAGTCTACCACAAGGCTAATGAAGAGCCCACTCTGCTGCTGAGATTTGTACTTTCAAATGTGTGGTGACTTAGCTCGCATAAATGGTGGAGAAAATACGGACTACAGCAGCCCTTCCAGAACAGCAATAAAATTGTTCCAAATTACATTTGTTTTCATTTGAAGAAACTTTTGTGGAGCATGGTAGGTGACCACCAGAGATCTCCCACTCACAGCTGTTTTTTGGCAGCTCCATTACAGCAGCCAGCAAGTCCGTCCGTTGAACGGATCTATGAGTCCAGCAGGTCTCATGAATCAACGGCTTCTCATGAATCAGTCTCTTGCTGGAAGACACAAGTTCATTAAGCCCCCGAAAGTTTTGTCTCAAACCTCCCCCCTTTGAAAGAGCTCTCGTTGAGGCTTCTTTCCTTCCATTCAGCTCCACCTTTCTTTCATCTCCATTCAGCCCTGGGAAGTGCCCGAACCAGAGCGATGCTTCCCAGGCTATTGAGTGGGTAGGTCTAACCCAAATCGTTATTATCTTTTGCCACCATCCCAAGGAGAACCCGGCCTGCAAGAGGCTGGACAGACAGGGGTGTCCCGCTCACGTGGGATACTGGTAAGAGCAGGGACTGACGGGGACACGTCTGCATTTGGTACTCGCTTAGTGCCGCTTAAAAATGTTGATCTCCCTGCAGCACAGTTTTCCCTGATGAAAATGAAGTTGAAAACAGGAAAAACTTCAGCCAAACTCTCCTGCAGCCTAAACTGCACTGAAGAGGTTTGTTCTTCAGGTCCCACAAACATCTGAGGTATCGTCTGTGCCCAGGAGGGGTGTGAAGACCATCTCAGCCTCCCAAGAAAGTGGCACCTAGCACGAAGAATCTCCCCTCTCCTCATCCCCGAGCCAGGCCCTCGTGTCCTCCCCCCAGCATCAGCAGCTTCGTGGGGTAACGCGGGGAAAGCAAAACCCTTTGCTGCTCAGAGCGCCCCGGACCTACGCAGGGGAAGGCATGCCCAGGGTGTAAACACCACACTGCTGAACTCCAGCAGTTGCAAATTTTTTTTTCCTTCTTTTTTTTTTTTCTGCCCCCCCCCCCCCCCAAGCAACTTCATAACAAATAAGGTCTTAATCTGAAATTTCTCTTTAGAGAAAGGAATTTCCACCGGGTGAGTTCGGCACACAGGAGCAGTATTTGCAGGCACTGGATTGCTCTGGTCCCAGAGGCATTAACCACACGACCAGTACCCAGGCAATTTTAAATTTCTGTTTGAATATTCCTACAAGTGCCACTCCTGAGTTGATTTAACAACATGGCTGTGGTGTCTAATAGCTCTCCCGTGATTAATAACAGCCATTTGTTCAAAGCTAACAGTCCCAGTGTGACAGTAACAGATAAATTAGCAACATTAAAAATATGCTAAAGAAAACATTTATGTACTGGATCAGTGTAGTATGCGATAGTAATACACATCAGTTGTGCCAATAACAAGCTATTAATGACGAGTGCTATATGTTTAAGCAATTTTTGTCCAGTTCTCCCGTAATCGTTCTGACATTGTTCACATTTAGCTTGATGAGATGGGCCAGTTCTTATGGACATTAATGTTTTTTTATGTGCTCAGGCATGAATATTGCAAGCAGATGGTGGGAGGAGGAAGAAGAAGGTATGGCATTGTATCCCTATCAGTCCCGTTTGTCACGGAGGAGGCAATGTGCCGAGTAATATTTGGGCATAAATTACAAGGCTGTTTACCAAATTACATCCCCAGCATTAGGTGTCCTGCAAAACATGTTAATAATGCAAATTAAAATTCTTCTGTTCAACAGATCCCAAGATGCTCCACTCACCTACCAGCAATCACTGCAGCACACTGCTGTCCCCAGGGATGACCAGCAGCCGGCCGAGGGCAGCCGAGCCCACACCCTGCGTGGCAGCCCTACTCCCAGCCACAGTCCAGCCCAGAGAAAAGCTATTTGACCTAAGGTTTGATGGAAGCCTGAAACTGTCAGAGCAAAGTCCTCAGGGCAGGCTGAGAAGAGTGGGTGTTGGTCTCTTCTCCCAAGTAACCAGCGATAGGACGAGAGGAGATGGCCTCAAGTTGCACCAGGGGAGGTTTAGGCTGGGTAGTAGGAAAAATTTCTTCACCGAGAGGGTGGTCAAGCATTGGCACAGGCTGCCCAGGGAGGTGGTGGAGTCACCATCTCTGGAAGTGTTCAAAAAACGAGTGGATGTGGCGCTTCAGGACATGGTTTAGGGGACACAGTGGCATTGGATTAATGGTTGGACTTGATGATCTTGAAGGTCTTTTCCAACCTTTGTGATTCTGTGATCGTCCGGAGCCTGCGGAAATAATCCCAGCGCATCAGAGCGCCCATCGTATAAAGGAACTGCCAACCCAGCTGGGTGCACCCTTGCATTTTGCTCTTATTGTCTGCTCACGATACTAAAGGCAGACAGCAGACTACCTCCTTCCGTTCAGCTGCTGAGGCAACAGAGGAAGGGACTTTTGTTGAAATTACACATGGCAGTACCAAGCCCCGGTAGAAATTTGTGTGTTATTAGGATGGATTTTCTTTCATTTCTTTTGTTTCCACCACTGCTATTCAGGTGCATGCCACGGGACAGCACCAGCCACAGTTTTGCCTGTACATAGGGTTCACAGCATGCAATAGATGCTGCCAGTTACCTCGGTTTTGGTGCAAACAAAAACGAGTGCTGTTCTGGTGACGATAGTCCGGAGCAAATCTTACAAGGCAGGCATAAAACCTGGAATTTAGGACTAAGCAGTGGAAAACCTTGAAAACAGTCCAAACCCCGTTCCCAGATCTGTATGTACAGGCTCCAACCACGCAAGCAATGCCTGCTCATGCAGCCCCAGAGCAAAACCCTACCTGTACGGCGCAGTTCTGCACGGCCTCCGAGGAGACGCGTCTCCGAATGGCTCCGAGCACGGGACCGCGCTGTCAGCACGCACACACGCGTGCGGAAGTGGGAGGCAGAGGCCGTGCTGACAGAACCATGATCTCATGGTTTCGAGCAAGTTGTTATACTGAGTTCAGCCTCCACTCAACAGGCCCATTGCAACTGAGATACTCAAGAACTATTTGTCTCTCTCGTCAAAAAGTCATGGACCGGTATGATTATGCTTGTTTAGTTTCATCTAAACACTGCTTCCAAGTTACATCTTGCTTTTAGGTGTTTGTTTAAACACTCCCATTTTCCATTTTGAAACTTCTTTGGAAAAAGCCCCAAACCATTTTCAACCATAAGCTTCCCATTTAGCTGCTAATTGATTTCTTATTTATTTCTTTAAAAAAAGTTACTTTAGTGAAAAATTTCCAACTACCTCTACCTGGGATGATCTCCTCCTTGGGGGTCTGGTGGCTTTCGCCAGGGAAGGATTCAGCTCGGGCCGGGGAGGAGCACAGCCTGCAGCGCATCGGCATCACCACTGTTGGAGCCACCTGCTCCCTGCGTACGCGCCGCGAGCCTCACCAACCCGGCCGAGAGCGAGCTCATGGAACAACCATCCCCTTCTGAGCATGACCTCACGGCTTAACAGCTCCTTGGCTCCAGCATGTGGGAAAATGTGAGTGTTTCCCTCTGCTCCTGTTTTTTTTAAGTCACAGTTCTCAGCCTTCCCCAGGAGCCAAAACCACCCCTGATGACTACCAAGGAAGTAGCATGGTCTGGTGAAGAGAGAGACAAAGACCTTCACCTGAGTTGGCTGTGATTTATAGCAAGGAGCTTCCTAACTCAAGCCCTAATTTTCCCACTTGGTCACAACAGAAGCTTCTCCACAAAGACTTTGCAGCCTTGCTCCGCATAATGCCTCTCACGTTTTTACAGACGTGACTGGTTGTCATTGCCTGTCCCAAGGCTGTTTCTGCAGAGACATGGAGATGTCACCTGAAACTCACTCTTGAGTTAGTTACACAATATAGAATCTGGGACCTGCTGCCCCGTAAACACCAGCTTGCAGCCCTGGAGCAGCAGAGGAATATCAATAAGTCACCTCAGGGTCAATGCTTGCATCCTTTTTATAAACTCTCTCATACAAGCAGGAGAATCAAGTTTGAGAAGATCTGATTTGAAGCAAAAAAAGGCAAGGAAATAGATTTACCTAAGGAGAGAGCACGGGAACTATAGACCAAACAATGGCTGAGTAAATGAACACTTAAAAATTACTGTGCTAGACAATATTAGTCGTGCAAACATGGTTGGACAGTTTTTCTTCTTGATTACATGACCCCAAGTGTCTTCAAAACCAGTGGTGCTGCAGCTTTGTTTTCCACCTAGGGTTTCTGCCCAGACACAATCCAGCATGTCGAGACTCTGCAGTTTGCCAGTAGTTTCCCACTTACCCGGCAAAGCCTCTGCAATTCCCCACCCTTCCCCAGCGCTGAAAGGGGATGCCCCGTGATTCAGCATCTCTGTTTGCTGTCACGCAAAGTTGCCTTCTGCTCCCGTATTTCGCCCCACCCCAGGCTGTTTGCATGCAGCAGAAACGTGTTGAGCTTTTTTTGCTTGAAAGATACCTCCTTGGCAACGCATCCCTGCAAGTCCTGAGCTGCAGGGAGCTTTCTGACACGTCTCACAAAATGACTTTTACGGATTAATGTGGGGCACACGTTACATCTTGGCTGAGGTCGTTGGTTTGCTGTGGCAGATTTGTGGGAAGGGCAGCTGTGATCGAAAGGATTTGGAGAGGGTATAGCAGCAGTCACAGAACCTTCTCCAGATTTAATGGACCTGAGGAACTGCACTGAAACTTGGCAGTTTGGTTTTGCTTTGAAGGCATGAGTTATGGCTTGCTCCCAAACAAGCAGGGGCAGATGTATCTCTAGATGCAGATGATGCCAGAACTCAACCCTAAATAGCTCATTGCTGTTGCTGACCAGGGCTTTAGCCGACCCACGCTGGGAAGGGGAGGAAGGGCCAGCAGTCCCTGGAGGCCGCTGCTGTGCAAGTGAGACAGGCACGGACTCGGATGGCAGATGCCTACCTGGCTCTCACAGGCCTGGTCCTGCTGAGCCTCTACTGTGTCTCTGCTATCAACCCAGCCAGAAGCTGCGGCCGGCTGTGCTGCCACGCAGAAGAGAATTCCAGATTTCATTCATTCAAGCCAAATCTCAACCTGGCTAAGAAAACACAGAGCAATGCAGATCAGGCCTATCAATCACTCGGACTGGCTTTCATATTTCTTGCAGGCAGCAGAAGCTTTAATAAATATCAACTGCTGGAGATTTCTGACATTGTTGGAGAAGTTTTCCAGGTTGCTGGTGGAGCAGAAGTTAACCGAACCCAGTGCATATGCTGGAGCCCCAAGGCTGAGGAATGGGGAGGACCACAGGGAACTGAGCGGCAGCCAAGCGTGCATAAACCACCCAGAGACTCGTGGTGTGCAGGAAGGGAGAGGAAAGTGAATAGCTAAAAAGGCTGGAAAAAGCAGCCCAGGGAATTGCATGGTGGCATTGGAGGACAATAAAACCCAAAATATGCTGTTCAGATTCAAGTTAACTCTTCATTGCCAAGGAGATGGAGTCAAACATCTCCTGCTGTCAAGAGGAGTCTGTCCTTTAACCCTGAGCCCCTGAACAGTGAATTTAAGCCTGTCTTGTGAATAGCAAATTTTAGCCACCCTAGAAGCAGCTCACTGGACCCAAGCACAGGCTCGATGCACGTATCTGTGCCCCTGGCCAGAACGGACTTTATGCCAAGGTAGCTCAAGCTGAAGCACGTTGGCTAAAAAATAAGGGAGACCTAAGGTACACCTGTAGAGTTGCCAAAGCTCAAAGACATGCATGGGCAAGAGCTGTGCCTGGAAAACCGAGGCTGGAGGAGCTTCTGCTGAAGCAGCCCCTCGCCACCCTTGGAAGCCCAGTCCCTATCCTCTTGGTTCACACACAGGGGTTGTACCACGGCTGATCAGCAGTGCCCAGCTATTTCCTTTAGCATCATGAGGCAGGAACTCTGCCTACGTTAGTGGTGCAAGCTCACGTTGCAGACCTTCGCCCTGACAGCGTGAACGTTGCGCGTTGCCTCTTTCCCCCCCACTCCGTATGTGAGTCCGTGCAAGATGCTTATCCTTTTTTGGCTTCTTTCAGACCCAGACTCATTTGCAAGAGCCCAACTGTCATCACATTTATTTTTCTTCCTCATGCTTTTCTTGGCCTGGCGGGCCGGGCAGTGATGGTATGTGGACCCAAGGGACCCCAGATGTGCTATGAAATGACGCAGGAGCATCAATATTTTCACTTTGAACGGATGGGGTTTTCTGCTGATCGCCAACTCGCTGCAGTCAAGGTTGTTTAAGGGCTTGGGTAAGAAGAGCACTGATGGAAACAACGGAGGGAAGAAATGCTTGAATGCAATGGTCTGGGGGAGATGAGTTGGTTTTAACAGGGCTGATTACGATGCAGAAATGTTGCTGAAAACAGGCTCCCCCGACTTCACTGCTGATAAATCTCTGTACTTCACTATGGATGACTCAGGCAGCAAATCTGACAGAGGCACGTTCCTTATGGCTCTATTTTAAAGGCATTGTTTCTACAAAGTGCACTCTAAAGGCTTTGAGAAGATGGGGCCTGATCCTGCCAAAACCAATTGCTGTGCCGAGCTGTGAGCCTGTGACTGCTCCCACGGGGATGCGGATGGGTGTTTTCTGGTACAGAGCCAGAGGCAGTATATTGAAGTGAAAAGGAGAGAAGGACGGGAGGCTCGGGGACAGATCTGGAGCTCAGGTAGCCCAGTGGTGCGACGACCGATGACAGCAGCCGCTCAAGCTTTATAAAGAAGATAAAATCATTCCCTCTCACAGTACTGATGGATTGGCCGGAACAAAAGCAGAGTAAGCAAGTCCTGGAAAACCCTCAAGGCTACAGTCGCGCTAACTGCCGTGTTTACGATGAGACCAGTTTGGTTCAGCAAGGTCAGGTGCAGTTGTGCTAGGTCCTGCGCAGGCACACCGAGACCCATCCTGCCCCAGCTAGCTTGTGCCGTCAAGACAGAAACGAGGTGGGCGAGGAGCACGCTCAGCCTCCCAGGCGCCTCGGAGGCATGCAACAGCTTCCCCGGGCCGCCGTATCCCATTTAGAAAGCGAGGATAGCAATACCCACCGATTTTTAGCAGACACCAAAAAGCACTGTGTCACACTCACGTGTTTTTATTGTTGATGCAATATTGGCATGTGCTGGTTCAAACTGCAGGAAAACAGCTATGCTATAATTAATTAAAGCAAAACCTCGTGATCAAGTGTAGCTTTGATATAGCTATATAAGATATAAGCATTCTCTCTCGAAAGAGGAATTGACGTTCACGTAATGCAGCCCTGCTGATCTTCCAGGAGTTCTCAACTGTGCAAGGGACCTTAGGGCGAGCAGTGTGATGCTTTCCATCTCCAGCATTTTAAACCAAGCACCCTCAGTGTGATTTCTTTTTATCCACTTATTATAGAAGGTTTTTTTAAAAGCTCTGATTGTCTGTGACACTGGGGAAGAGAAATTGGGGCTGTGCAGCCTACTTCTAGTGCAGTTCCAGGACACCTTAACACCGAAGGAGGGAAAGCATTCCTAAGTAGTAATAATTGTTAAATAAAAAGGAGAGGCATGCACGCCAGAAAACGGAGGAACAGAAGTCTATCAAAAACAGCATTAATAAAGGAGAACAAATACACTGAACAGACTCTTTCAAATGGAAAACCTCAGACACTGCGTGGCACTTTGCCTGCTTGCAATAAACGGAAGGTGTGATGAATTGCTACGTGCCATCAAGGGGAGCAGGGCAGCGTGAAACCACTGATGTACATGAAAGAAGGCGTCTGCCCAGAGCCAGGTGCTTTTGACAAATGTTTATAATTTCTCATTCATTGTTAAACTTTGCCATTTCTCCCCACGCTGGCAGACTTGGACTTCTATGGGAACGGGCCAAATTGCACCTACTTCACAGGTGGGCTCTGAAAGAAACTTCCCCTTCCCAATGAGGGGCTTTAAAATATATATATATTCAAATAAGAAATAAAGACAACGTTCTTGTTGAGAACAAAAAGGTGTTTTAAGCTCCCACCCAAAGACGGGAGACCGGCCGTCCTGTGAACAGCAGAATGAATGTATTCTGTTTTCCTGCGGATGCATGTCTCTCCCTCGACTGATTTTGTAACTGAATTAGGCCAAGATGTCTGTCATCCCTGCCCATGCCCATAAAATTCCTCTCTTCTTCCTTGCACGGCTCCCCTCGCAGGACAAGTTGGCTGTGGCACGTCAGCTGCCCTGCTCGGCTGCGGGAATCCGGCCAAAGCGATTACAGCAAACTTGGGGCTGTCCAGACCTCAGCAGGGTTTGGGGTTTTCTTCCCCCTTCAGCAGCCAGTTTCCCTTACAGGTACACAAATTTGTAGATATTTACCTTCCTGTCAAATCCAGTTGAAATCAGGCAGCGCGTTCCAGCGCGAGAAGGGGCATGAGGACCGACAGAAATACATGTCCCTCAGCCAGCTGCCTGCCCAGATGTCCTTTCTCTTCCCCAGGCAGACTCGAAACACGATTTTCTCCTGATATAGAGAGAAACGTTTGCAGGAAAGTCTCTGCTGTCACAAACAAAACTCTGAGAGTCATAAGCATTCCTCCCGGAGCGGCAAGGGGTGCTCCCTCGGTTCCCAACGTCAGCAACATCTTCAAGCGTTGTGGTAAAATGCTCTTTATCTGCATTTCCCAGGGCAGAGACAGTTTCAAAGAAAGACCTTAATTGTTCCCAAACGCTGAGAGCACAGCTTGTGGGGCAGAAAAGACACCTCATGAGCACCCGGGGCCCATCCTGCCCTGGGTGCGGAGTCCTGCAGCGCCCAATCCCTACACCTGGGGAAGGGTTATAGGAAGCAAGTCAAGAATAGAGCCCTGCCTCTCCTGGACAGCCCTCGGCTCCCAGTTGTCACCAGGATGGGCATTTGCTGAGCTGGAGACTGTCTCTGGGCCTCATTCCCTGCATAGGAAGAACCCTGGAAACTGGGTTGCTCCCCTTGCTACAGAAAGAGGCAAACAGCTCTTATTTCGCTTGCCAATACAACCAGCTGAGGATGGGGATAAGAAGGATCCTTCCAAAACCAGATTTGATGTCTGGTTTCAGCAAGCATCCAGACAACAGTCCCAACCACTCCGCTCGCCCACAGTAACTCACAGTATGAGATTTTAATTGACAGTGTATTTTTTTTCACTCTGCAACATCATTTTTCTTAAGTCTAGCTTAATATTCTCAACCAAAGAAATGGCAGTGGGAAAAGCAAAGCTTCCCCTTTCAACTAGTGCCTCATGCCTCGCTTACCAAAAAAATGTATTGAAACCCAGTAATATTCATAATAAAAATGCAGGGAAGGAAGAGAGAAGGAACTTGGGGATATTGGCCCTCAATTTTAAACCAAAGGTTCACATCCCTTCCATAACAATAAAAGAAACTATTGACCACTTGATGGCTTCCCTTTATAATCAATTCGGAATTAGGCTTTGAATATTCGTTTGTTATTTCTGCTCCCCACATTTCCCTTGCTTGAATGCAAATGCATAGAGAGAACTTCTGTGTTGATCTCCAGTCCCTTTACAAGACACCTCCTAAAACCCTATGACCAGGAGGTAGCCAGGGACCACCAGACTGAAGCAGTCTTTTCTCCCTTGTCCCAGTCCAGGATTAACTTAGTATAACCTGTTCCTGGCAAAAAAAAAAAATAAATCCCCAATGCCAGTTGCCGGTGGATGCGTGCAACTTCTTATTTCCCGGCTGTTCATCCAAACAGCCCTTTCCATTAGTCTCAGGCTGGGACACGTCTTGAGCTTTTTTGTGTGGCAAGAAGAAACATCATTTTTTAAATTATGCAAATGAGGAACAAGATCCATGTAAAAAATAAACAGACAACCCATTTTTCACCTGTAATTGTTTCTTTGCCACATTAATAAAAATATGATGTGTATTATGGTTAATGAATATGTAAATGAGAGATGATTAATAACTCATTTGGAGAGAAATGGGAAGATTCATTTAATTTCTGTAATTCCTCTGTGCTTCCCATCCTCTGTTCCATGTCCTTCCAGCTCTCTTCTCTTAATGCCTGAAATGGGTCCCATTGGTACAACAAAATAGTAGAACCAATATTGCCCATATTAAACTCAAGACCAAGCCCAAAGCATTTGTTTTTCATCTCTTTGAGGGCATCTACCCCCTGCATGGTGTAATTCTGCAGTCACCCAAAAACACTCAGGCTAAACAACCTGGCCTGGACAGAAAGGCTTGGGATCTGTGTCCCAGCTGGATAAATAAACGCCTGTGCCAAGGTGTGCTCCTGCGGGGGAACCACAGGGTGTGAGCATGGGCTGGGCGAAGGCTTTTCACTGAAAAGCTCCTTTGATAGGTACCTTTTTCCATCCTTTATGAGATCTGTGTATATGAGCAATACCCCTTTTTTGGGCAATATTATGGGATTTTAGTTTTAACGTGGAAGTTTTCTTTAGAAAATGCCTGATGGTGAAACATTTCCTTCTCTCACACCCCGTTTTTGTACAGAGTACCTCCAGTCTGTGCTGCCTGTCCTGCACAGACCCTTTTCAGCCTTGTTCCGTACTTTCTGGCACGGCAACCACAATACAGACCCCACCAACACCCTGACATCACTTATTTCCTGAGACCTGGGGGTGAGATCTGTCTGAGCCGCTGGCACACAGATCGCTTCCCTGGACCCCAGGTTGCACCCAAACGGGTGTCTAGCTTGAGGGGGGCTCCTCTCTTCCTCATTATCATCTCATGTGTGAAGTTCCTTGGGCTGGAACCCAGTCTCCCACATCCTCCCAGCATCGCTTCTTTACCTTTTCTTTTATAGAGGAGTGAGAGTCCGTTTGTCTCCTACTACGAGAACAAACAAGGCAACCTGGCACGGAAACCAGGCTACGGAGTTTGCAGGAGGCATCTCTCATCAGCTTGTGATCAGGAACACGGTGTGGTCGTGTCTGCTCCCAGGCATCTTCAAGCTGGTGAGGCTGTGCAGGAGAGGCCCTTGGAGTCTGCATAACGGAAAAAATGCAAAGAACTTTTCAGGGAAAACGCTGTGGACTTTTTAAAAGCCAAAAATGTCTTTTCTTTCTGCTTCCTAAATTTCCCTTGCTTTCCAGGCTGCATTTTAAGGGAAAAGTTGAACGGTCAGGAAAGGTGCTGCTTGCTGCTCAGAAGAGCACTTGCAATTTGTGACCGTGAGCGACAACACGCAGGGCATCTTCCAGGCCTGCAGCAGCCCGCCTATTGCAAAAGAGGTCCCTTCTCTTCGCAATTCAGCAGAGCTGTTATGAAAAGCCAGTCAGTCCTCCTTGTCCGCCGAATTACTAAAAAGACACCTGAACTGTAGATTAGCCACTACGTTCTAGCAGCCTACACAGGGTCAGCACGTGCGGGGACCGTTGCAGCGCACCCAGGGCTTGACCCCAGGGGAATCAGAGGGAGCAGGAATCGCACAAACCGGGGCCCCCCTCTGCTAGAACCAGCAAAGGCTGGTTTTTGGGGCCATGGTGTTGAGCTGAGATATAGTAGAAGTGAGCACGGGCCTTTTTGCGAAGTCGTTCGGCGACGCCCAAGGTCTGCACAGAGAAGCCGAACCCCTCCGAGCACCGGCGCGTGCTGTGAGTTTGCCGTGCTCGGGCGGTCTCGTGCGCCAAGTGCACAGACCGCAGTGCTGTGCAGGACGGAGAAAACAGCCCCCACAGACCGTGGCAGAACTTTCTGCTCCAGCATTCCAGTTTATTCAGTATTTGCATCACCTAGCAGTGGGTGCCAGTCACCCCATCAACACACGCTTTTTTGTTGGAATAAAATATCCACGGTAAGGCCCCCCCAAACCGCTCGGTACAAACCACTCAACGCGGGCACCGGGGTCAAGGAAATTTTCCTTTGGTTTTACTACAGCTTGGTGGGTTAAACCGGGCTGAAACTGGTGCTTGGCAGTGCTTTTTTGCCATTAACTGACTGACTCTGCAGAATACTAAGAGGCAACTGAGCTGGTCGAGGTCTTTAATTTCCTCCCAGCTCCACAGGACACACAGACCCTGGCTCCAAGGACCTTGCACGAACGCCTTTGAACGCTCTTTACGCACCCTGTGAGCTCAACTACAAGGACACACGCACCCTCTCGTGGCAGCAGTTTAATCTTCAGCCTTTGTACAGGCTTCGGCGTCTCCTTGATGCTACGCGTGCAAGCGAGGAAAGGCACGAGGCGTGGGACAGACCCGCTGCATTTGTCCTACCCGTCCTCCCGAGTGACCCCACAGCCCCGAGACCCTTTGCAGAGTTGGGCAAGGCTTCCTACAGCTGCTGGGAAGCGCCCGTTTGGGGGGAGCTGCTGAATGGGGTGTACGTTGGCTGAATGACCGGGGGTGTTTCAGTTCTGTAGAACTCAGGTTTCATTCTGGATCAGTCTGCAGAATCATTTTGGAAATAAACCTTACAGTATGTATTTGCATTTACTCCCTTCCTCCTGATCCCAGGGCAATTGTTACTCCCTACAGAGCCTTCAGTCCTTCCCCAGCCTTCTCCTACTTCTCCAATATCCAACACCGGGCTCATCACAGGCCTTTAAAAAAAAAAAAAAAAGCATTTCCTTCAGCTTCC
Source organism: Phaethon lepturus (assembly GCF_000687285.1). Taxonomy (NCBI): domain Eukaryota; kingdom Metazoa; phylum Chordata; class Aves; order Phaethontiformes; family Phaethontidae; genus Phaethon; species Phaethon lepturus. Next base: position 48,072 of record NW_010527066.1, read on the forward strand.
AGAAACAGGTAACTTTGAGAACCGCAGCTCATTTTTAGCCCTCCTCGTTATTGGAAAACACAACCCAGAAGGCAGCTCCCAAACATCGTTTGGATAACTGCTGCTTGCCCTAGCAGAGGTGATGGAGCCAGCCCTCCCTGCAGCTCCTGGGCTGGCTGCAGGGTCCCCAGCTCGGGGACAGCAGGATATGTCCAAGGTCACAGGGGGAGAGCAGAGGGAGGACTCAAACTGTCAGCCTCCAGTCCCCACAGAGCGCTTGTTCCTCCGTCCCACCACCCTCCCTCACGGTGCAGGGGCAGGAGGGCAGGAGGAGGGTCTGTCACCCCAGTGTTGCACGCGGGTTTCTGCCCGGCAGCAATCAAGAGATCCCAAACAATCCGGGGGATAAAGCGCACAAATAGACGCAATAGGAAGGTTTCTCCTGAAACTTCATTTAAGGTTCTCAGGGATAGACGCAGATACAGCCCCACATTAGGGCTCACGTACAGCCCGTGCGGGACAGCCCTTCGCACCCGGCGCCATCCAGAACGCGCGAGGCTTCGAGAAAAGGCTCCGCCCCCGCGAGGGCCCGGGGAGACGCCAGCCGCTGCGAACCCCAGCGCCTGTGCCGCTGGCGAAGGAAGCAAGGGATCCAAGCACGGGAAGGAAACGGGACTTTTGTCCATCCCCTTTCGAGGGTGATTCCCTTTGAGAAAAAACAAAGATCATGATAATAAACAGATTTCTGAACTGCAGCCTGGCTCCGCGCTGTGCCACGCTTACTCGTCTGCATGTACGTTCCCCGTTAAGCTGTGATCCTGCCCACTCAGCTTGAGCACGCTGTGCCGTATGGACAGATATTTAGATATTTTTAATTGGAGCAAGCAGGCGCAGGCTCTCCCTTGTGCCCTTGCTGGCACCTTGCTGAGCTGAGCAACCTGCAGTGCCGCAGACTGAACCCAGACATCGCCTAATTTCCTGGGTGAGCCCGGGCAGACAGAAACTGCCCGTACGCTCGCCATCAAAATGGAAACTTGGCTGGAGACATGTCACTGGAAATTCAAATTTTTGCAGGGGGTGGGAGGAGGAGGAAAAAAAAAAAAAAAAAAAAGAAGAACTATACTTAAAACTATACTTAATCATTTGTTCCAATTTTTCATTAAAAGCAAGAATTTTCCTTAAAGTAAATGTTGGTTACAGAAAAGCAGCCGCTTGTTTTGTTTTCTGTAACCAAAACCAGAAGATTGGTCCTGAAAAAGTTTTTGAAAGACAGCTGCTTTAGTCAGGAAAGCAAAAACAAAAGGAAACTGTTGCAACAACTAAAATAAATGTTTTTCTCTGAACTTCGAGGAATATAAAGAAGAGGCACGATTCAATTGATTGTAGCCAGTGTTGGAGTCGCTTGGCCCTGCCGCAGAGGATGAGTGTTTGCTGCCTGCAGCACCACAGACCTCGGCAGCCCTTTCCTGCTCCGCGTCTGCCGTGCTTTCAGAAGGACGGGGCAAACGCTCTCCGT
>NW_010527066.1:49597-50433 GCF_000687285.1 Phaethon lepturus
CTGCTCTACGTTAGCAAAAGCGATTCCAGGCTTTCAAGGGCCAAACCCACATCGGGACAGTAATCGTCTCGTGCAGGTATTGGATCTGAAGCCCTTCCAGGCAGTCACGCACAGGGCTCCATGTTTCCAAACAGCTATTGCGTAGCCTCCCCACCTTGAACATAGCTCTGTCTTTGCAAGGCTGATGGATTTAAGCAGATCACGCTGATGGACTAGTCTCTGGCTTACCTGCAGCATTCGGCCACTAGGAAAAATAAAAGAAAAAAAAAAGAAAAAAAATCAAGATGTCTCTCTGGATCTTAGATTGTTTATTGATTTTTCAATTTGGGCAAAGTGTCATTCAAAAACCAGACACTTCCTCATTAATGTACTTTTGGTGAATCGTGTTCTATAGCAATCAATTAACACATAAATAATTAAAACAACATTTTAGAATAAAATGTTCTGTCCCTAAGAAGGCCTGTGATGTGTGAATTATGGGGCATTAATTCATACCTAGTTTTCTTAATGGACCTCGACCTTCGGCCTCATGTCTCGCAACAATGAAGTGCGAATTAATCCACCGTATTTCACGCACTGTCAACTCATCCCATTTAAATGGAGCGCAGCCCCCCGAAAGGTCACCCGAATCTGTGGGGAGAGCAGATGCAGATGGTGTCGGCTCTACTGCAGCCCTTGGAAGGGGTCGGGGTCCACTGCATGGGGCACCCCGAGGCTCCAGTGGCACCGGGACCGTTTCCCCTGCACAGCCCCAGGCTTTATTGAACCCAACGCCGGAGCTTGGGATCCCCTCGCCGGGTGAAAATGCATCGTCCCTCTTACTGCTTAGGCAGGAG
>NW_010527066.1:50478-50685 GCF_000687285.1 Phaethon lepturus
CCGGAGGCCTCCCCCCCCACCCCACGCTCCACTTCGCTCGAGGGAGCGGGGAGCAGCAGCCACCCCTTTGCTCCGCACCCCACGTGCTGGGTGCGTGGCCGCGACGGGCGGCGCAGAGGTCCAGAGCTCAGACCTCCAGCCCCCAGAGACCCCACGACCCTGGGGGACGCCGGCCCCAGGGTCCTCCCCGGCAGCCGGTCCGCGCGG
>NW_010527067.1:0-30954 GCF_000687285.1 Phaethon lepturus
CGAGTGCGTCCGTCTCCCTTAGTTCGTAAAGGTCGGAGACAGGCGCGAGTTACCTCAGCGATGGGGAAACAAACGGCGTCTTAAAAGCGCTCCCAGTTTGCGCTTCACACGCCCGTTTGCTGCCGCCTTCATGGGTCTAAGGGCAGGTGCTCTCTCACGAGTTTTCAGATTATGAAAGCAGTATCAAAAAAGTTGGTTTACAGCAAATGAGGTGGTCTCTGGCGCATCCTAAGTTATTTACCTAGACTTCAGAGAAGCCTCCACCCTTTTCTTGCACTAACTTTTCTCAATAAAACACTCACACTTCTAAATGACTGGTTAAAACAAATAAAAGATTAATTTGACATTCATATGACAGTCAGGCACTCTCCAGGAGAATTTTACAGCATATCTGGGCTGTAATAACAGCAACACCTGTAGAACTTCAGCATACAGAAACAGACATTAATTGTCTTGTAGCCTGCAAGTTTTCTTAAGCTACGCATGACCCTAGTAGCTCTTCCTGACTCCAAGCGCTCATACTTAACAACACCTCCTAAGCAGCAGTTTCTTTAGATTCATCTCCTGTCTGCGTTAGAAATCCCTTTTTATACACAAACCTTAGCATTTTTTTTTAATAAAAAAAAGTTGTTTCAGAAGGTGTGAAGGCTTTCAAAGTATTTTTAAGCTCAAAATAGCAATTGTACTAAATTTGGCTTGTGCTGTGTATCAGATACTGACTGAACTACTGTTCGGGCATAGTTCTGGGTACGTGCATGCTTGTGAAAGACTGAGAACCAGTGCAGATGCTCGATGTGACAGCCCTACTTACTCCTGCAAAGCTTTGTTACTGTTGATGCCAGGTCCTTGCTTACATATGTTACCATTACTTCAGTCACTGGATCTGCGATGGTTCACACTAGCTAATGTCTGTAAAGCTGTAAGTTTTTTAGCTTTTTATTTTAATATGCACCATCTTCAGAAAAGGCTTTAGAAGTATGAATGGTACTTCATAGCTGACTCTGAGAATAGCTAGATATACTTTTCATCTCTCTTTTGTAGACTTGGAGGAAATCATGGGCCCTCTCCTCTCCCTACCACCAACAATCACTAAAAGCTCTAGTCACTGAAATACCCCAATATCTGGCAATTACACATGGCATCTACCAGTGGAAAGGACATGAGTGAAAAGCTATTAACTTACATGTTACTGTCATGTTCACTTTGTGGGGTACTCGCTCTGTAGTCCATTGGACCTGTGAAGTAATGGTAGATCGCAAAGAGGAACTCTTCTCATAATGACTCATCTAAAAGAAATGGAAATGTTTAGGTTTGATGGAGTCAAAAAGGAATCAACAAGCGAAATAGCAGAATTGATGTATCCCCAGTGGAGGGAAGGAAGAGCAGAGAGCTGTTCCGTGCACCTCCTTGCTCCTTGTCAGACCTTGACACAAGTCTCCTGGGCACAAGCGCACAGTTTGCTTAGGGTGAACTTCCGGTGCACAATGCCTCTGCCTGCATATATGTTCTTGTCCTGTGGTAGATGGGAGCCAACTTAGCCTGGAGGTAAGAGGATCCACAGGAACAGCTACTATATAGATGGTGATGTACAAGCTATCTTAATTCCCAAATACCTGTCTCATATGCCCATGCTCATAGTTGCTCTGTATGGTGTCCTGTGTGAAATGAAGACTTCCATACCTCTCCCATTGTACGTGGCTAAACCATCTGACATGAAAAGTGGTATCTTTTTATCTACTCAAGTGTAAGTCCGGGAAACTAATCTTACAAAATGTAATCAGACCATTTCTTCACCACAGTGTGTTTTCAAATTAAGGTCTGCTTCTCTAGGGAGAACCCTCCATCAACTGGCTGACATGGGTACCAGCAACTACAATGTCCTTCACTCTTGCATTTTGAGTCTTACATGAAAATGAACAAATAAGAAAAAAATTGCCCACAAACCTACTCTCATTTCAGCATCGCTTTGAAGAGATCCCTCACCGAACCCCCATTATTTTCTTTTATAGAGGAAGGGATATGGCAGCAAGAATATTTGTATTCCTCCTTACCTTGGGAAAGGGGTAATCTGAGCATCTGCAAAACCTTTTTCATAATCTGAAGCCATGTTGGGATGCTCTTCAATAGCATTCACATCTGTTGTTGCCATTCCGTTTCTCATAATTCATACAGTTAGGATGGGAGGAAAATAAGAAAAAGTTAAAGGAATATTTTATTTTCTTAATGTGAGGAGTGAAATATTACTTGGGTATTTCAGTACCATAAACTGCATCAGTGTTAAAACATTAGCTTACAAATATAATGGACTAAGCATCCTTGTCATATTTTCTGATTGCAATCCTGTATTCAGCTACAGCAGAAACATGATACAGTTAGACACATCTATGTGTCTTTTTATCGTTGTTAGGTATTACACCAATTAAATAAGATACATTTTTAAAGAAAATTACAGAGAGCAAGCTATCAAATTTTACACTCTCACCTTTTTCTTTTTAAAAGACCTAAATCTCTTTTGTTGGGTATGTGCGGTTCTAGTAATTCCAATAGTAATCTAATAGTAATAAATAAAATAGTATAATAAAAATAGTAATATTTAGCATACAATTCAAACTTGATAGTTTAAAACTCATCTTTGAGTATTAAGTAATGCATTTTTTCCAAAGTATTTTACCACTGATATTACAGTCACACCATAAAAATCTTAAGACTGGTATAGCAGTTTCTCTTATGCTTAGTTTGGCACTTCAGATGTGTCTGAAAATAGAGTAAAGGCAAGTTAAGCCTTTTACTGGAAGCAAAGGAAAACTGCTTAACAAAAGGTTCAAGATGACTAATCTGAATGTTAAAGACTATAATGTAAGCATTAAATTTTGAAAGCTGTTTGTCATGTCAGTGTAAAGTACGAGGTATGCCTTTGCCCCTTTTATCACTTGCATTGATGGGTTTGTACCAGTAAGGAACTGAAAACCAGCTTTTTTCCCCTAAAGATAATTATTAGCTATCTATACTGGTATTTCCTTCCAGTTTGACAAATACAAAATCTGAGAGATGACTAAATAAGTTTGGTTGTAAACCCCAAATCACCTGTAACATTAAAAATGTTATTTTGCAGTCAAAGTGGATATCTGAGTGATCAAATAGATTCGCATTAGGACAGAGAAAGCAGAAAAGCCAACATCTCATTTTTTATGAGGAAGAGATTGAAGAGCAATGCTAAGATTTAGTAAGGAAATTAATACCTGTACAGCATTTTTTTATCCTTTTTAGGAAAGGCTTTATCTGCATATCTGCAGCGTAAGACAGTTCACTGCCTTTTTAATTGGATTTTATATTCATAGGAAACACACCTTCGAGTTGGTGATCTTCTCCTGTGAGATCTCAGCTAAGATCTCCTTAGAAATATTTGGGATTACTGGTTAACAGTGATTTAAAGTCATCTGATTCCAGTAATTGAGTTAATTCTTCTTACCAGACCCCTGACCAAGTGTCTAGTCCTCACCGTCCTGCAGGCATAGCTATCTGCTGTTTCACTGGTTCAGATACTCCTTTGTAAGACATCTGATCATTTAAATCCTGTGGTTGCTGGGGAAATGGCCAAAGAATGAGTCAGAGCACTCAAGAATTTGAAGTATCAACTTCAAAATTTTGATGTTCTGACTTTTCTTCCAATCCCTCTGCTGACTGCCTGTACAGCAAAACAATTCTGCATTACATACATAACCTGGGGGTATGAATCCCTCCTCCAGGAGGACAGCAACTTCCTGGTGTAAAGATAATATATGCAATGAAAAAACTAGAGTAAGTAGTTCTTCAGCTGTCTCTTGAGAACCCTGTAGCGAGTGCTTTGAAAGAGTAAATTGTTATTGCCATATATAGGAACAAGATCAGAGTCAGGACAGCAAGGCTGTGGCATGCTACAGCCTCCTGGTTTGGGTATCGGCACCTTGGTGTGTGGAGGGCTTTCCTTCCAAACACAATATTCTTTAAGCACCTGAAGGTAAGTCACATCACTGGAAATGGTTATATGGCATGTCTGAGATTAAAGGAAGCAGTGAAGCTGGAAACCCCCAAAACCTGATTTTTAGATGCTATGCAATAGAAATTTAAAACTCTCTGAAAAAAATTTTAACTGAAATGTAATTGCAGATACAAAAAGCAACTATTAAAAAAGTCATGCATCCATAAAACTTCTTAATCCTAAGATCTTGTCATAATGCATATTTCTATAGAATTTTACTATTTCAGAAATGCTAACGCCACAGGAATAAGTATTTTAGCATGTTGTAATTTTTGAGAGACTTAAATTTTTGCGATTTAATTTTATGATTTTAGCTTGTTTTAATGACTTTGCTAGATTCTTATTATGAAGTTATCTGCGTTGTATGGTAAAAGACCACCTTGTTTAAAGTTTATCTTTGTCCTAAATCAAAAGTAAGTTTCAGAAATCATAATCCTGTACAGGACAGAAGTTGGTCTTTCCAGCAACTCTTGTTCCTGTGTTACCACTCTCTACTAAATATTGAATCCTGATTAGAGCATTCAAGTATTATACATAGAACGTGCTTGCAAGCAGCTCACTGAACTTCAACAGTAGTTATATAGAAGACTGATGAATGACATCATGGGCCACAGCTAATGCCTTTCTTCCAGATCCAGTTCAGGATCCAGCCTCAACGGCCTCCACTGCAGTGGGGGCTAGAAGACGTGAGCAGCTGAGTACATTTGGATGTTGAGTGATCGACCCAGGCAGCACCCATTTTTAAATATCCTTGGTTTAGGTCCTCTCTCCCTTGTTTAGAGTTGATGCTCTTCATTCTACCTTGGGCTACCATCCTGGGTCTGAATGGTTCTGCTCAGTGAATGCTAAAGAGTAACAGTGTGAGGAGTCAGTTTTCTGATCTGTAGATTTGATAGACTAAAGTCTTTAAAAGATGTTTAATGGACTAAAATAATGACTAGTCAGGCTTGAAGAGGCCATATACTCAACAAAACCAATACTAGCTAAAGCCCCTTTAGGAAGAGCTTGATACCCTGTTCTAATACTGATTACTAGATTTTCTGGTTTAGTATTGGCTTTCACTGCAATGCAGTTAATCACTTTCATGTAACTATATGCAGTTTGCATTCATGGTAGATAACAAAAGCTTCTCATTTTACTTTTGAATCCTCTGTATAAAAATGTGTGGTCTAGCTATCAAGATAAAAAGCACATACCATATATTTGGCATAGTTACTCTTGCAGTCAAGTTGCTTCCTGAGGTATCTACAGAAATAGCCACCTTTTGAATGGCTTTGTTGAAATTTGAAATTTAATTTTCAATACATAGCTTATGGAAGGAAGAATGATAATTTTTAATAACTAATCACGAGTTCTCAGGTGATGGGTTTATATACTACAATGGCTTTAAAACATATGGGACTATTCAGTTAGAGCTAGAGCATAGTCAAATTTACAGTATTTATAACTGATTTATTTCTTAATAAACCCACTAAGGCATTTATGAATGGATCTTTAATATTGAAGAAGTGGCTTTTGTTTTAACAGTAAATATTTTGCCGCCTTTATCACTGCATGCAGTAGTAGCTGGTAAGACAAACTGCAGAGTAAGTTCAGCTAATGCCTTTATAATTTCTTATTGAAGGTCTGGTTCCAAAACAGAAGGGCAAAGTGGAGGAAACGTGAAAAAAATGAAATTCTGGGGACTGTTCCAGGAATCTCCTTAACGCACCCACTTGGTCTATTTTTGGATGTTCCACTGAGTCATTCTCCCCTCCTAGATCACACGTGGAGGTCAATGCCTCTTTCAACATTGGCTGTGCCATCCATGTCTGCAGCCTTTAGTCCTTCAACCTTAGGGCCATTTGGCCTCAGCAGCCTTACCTGGACTTCTCTCTTCAGAAACCCTATTTTAAACCCACATTTTGGAAGGTATAGAATTAAATTTTTTTCTAAATCTCAAAACTGTTAAAAAATGCTGCATTTTTATTAGTTTGATACTCACATGTTCTCAATAAACATGCATTCATAGATAAATTTACTAAGATGGAGATAGTTCCTGCATAGGATCACTTGATTAGGAATAGCAAGATTTAGCTTTACATCAAGCTAGTAAAAACTTAACATGTAATTGCTGTTTGAAGAACAATTGTGCATAGTCCCTGAAATTTTGGTCTCATTGAACTCTAGTCTTGACACAGACTACTGTAATCTAGGTGGCTCCAGCACCATCCTTATCTCACAGACTGGCACGCATTATACACCATGAAGGTGTGACTGCAGACAGATATGGCTTGTAGGTTATTTGACAGAGTAAGGGTCTTCTCAGGAGACGAGGAGTCTGGCTACGTAATCAGGAATGACATAGCTCTAGAGAGAGCGACTGAGAGAGAGAGATCTTCCTGATTCTTACGTGTCCTACTAAAAGCCAGCCCTTTTCACTTGGCAGGTGATGTGCTCTCAACACACAGAGCAAGCCCACAACTAGCCTCTTCTTTCTCTGTAGTCAGACACCAAGAACTCCAGCAATTTTTTTCAGCTGAACCTGCTGTCTGGGCTTTCTTGCCCAGCAACCTGAAATGTATTAGCAAAATGCTGCTGCTGCTCTAGTGCACCCCATAAGACAGCAAAAAAGCACATGTGCAGTGTGTATACATATAATAGGTGCATAGATATATATATTTAAAAAAAAAAAGAAGAAAAAAGAAGATAGAGCTCTCCTCTTGATGAAATTATAGCCTGTATTGTAGTTCCACATTGAGACAGACAAATGCCACTTTTCACGTGGAATAACTTGTTTGAAAAAATTGGCTGCATAAACAGCCACATAAATTGGTGTTTTTATGAGGTGGTTTATTGCTTTCACAGAACAGGCTGATCTACAGCATCCAAAGTTTGTTTAGAAAGGATTTAGCATTAGGAGTTAAGCAAATGGTTGCTGTTCTAGGTATCTGCATGCCATGTCTGATCATCTCTCATTTATTTTAGTTAAAAGTGTTTGATTTTTGTCTGGGATGGGGTTTTTTGGTTGTTTTTTTGAGGGCAAGACACTATACTGCAAAATAAAGCTAAAATATGTTCTGGAAAACAAAATGTATGTTTGGAAGAAATTTGGAAATTTTGGCACATTTTTTTCTAACACTTTGCAGGGGGGAAGCTGCAACTCAGTAAGTACTTGTTCTCCAAAACAATTCTTAATTTGGATAATATTGACTTCTTTCAAATACAGGTTTCTCAATGCTTTAAATCCTCTCATGACAACAGCTTCAGTAGTAATGAAAGCTCCCGGACCCCCGTCAGACCCTGCTCTTACTGCCTTCACTGATCCAGCAGCAGTTGAAAGGAAAACGTCGAGCATTGCAGCACTAAGACTCAAAGCGAAAGAACACGCAGCACAAATCCCTCAATTAAACCTCATCTCCAGTCTTACAAACACTAACAAAGAACTTTGTTAGGAGCTCTCCCACAGACTACAGCCACAGAGAGGAAAGTGAATGCCCTCTCCAATAAGTAGCTCCTGTTACAGACACACATTTAAAAAAAAATAAAGAAAACACACACAGCTGTAGTTCCTCCATCTTCAGCTATGGACTGAAAGGAAATAACCCTGCTAAAAATTGGTTTCCTTCATTACAACATGAAATCGGGTAGTAAATTGGTTTGTATCATTGCTGACACTACAGAAATAGAAGCAGGAAGTAGTTCATCTTTGTAATTCAGGCTTTTTCTAAATCTCAAAACTGTTAAAAAATGCTGCATTCGAATCTGAAGCTTTGAAATCCCCAAAGTTGCCAGATGCTAGTCCAAAGGTTCAAAATTTTAGGAATAACTTCAGTTTTACAAGCAATTCTTAACTCACTTCTCAGGAGGGAACTCTTACATGCAGTACTTGAGGCGTAAGAATCAGTACACTTATTAACTTTGAGACCATGCTTCATGTTGAAGTGCAAATGCCAGTGAAACCTCGCATTTTAGGCAGACTTAGCAGAAACAAGATGGGGAGTATTTTCAGTATAGGCCTTTGATTCAGAACTAGGTTTGTATAGGGTACCTTGTTTCAAACTTAAAAGAAATTTTTGCTTTATATTCGGGGTGACAATGTTTTAATAATTAAAGTTTAACCTTTGTTTATGAAAACTGTATCCTGTGAAAGTAGGTTATCAATGTGCAGTAAATTGTGTGTAGTTCTGTATGTATATACATATCAATAAGTAGCTCATAGCTGTAAATATGAGGTTGATGAATACTTTCAGCATGATTACTAGCACATCTTACCAGACCTGTAAGTTAACAGATTACTTGTACATTTTCAGACATTTCATGCCTTGAGTAGATTCAGAATTTAAGTGAAAACTAAATGTGAAGTGTTACATTCTTCCTTGGACAGATGTTGGAACGAGTGAAAACAGGATTACTGAGCAGGAACCTAAAGTTAATCAAAATCCTGGACTCCCTTTCTGGCCTCAGACAGGTCATTTAAAAGTTTTTGCTGAACTTCTCCATCTGGGAAATGGGACTGAGAACAACTCTCTCATCTATAGGTCTGATGCTTTAGTGTAAAGTGAGGGTAAGCAGTACCTTTACTTGCCTACCTCACAGGGCTGTTGTGAGGACTGATTAAACAAACATGACATTGTGCAAATGGCAGAGTTATACATGTGCTAATTGTTGCTTAGTAATTACAGAAGAAAGGCCAGCCAACAGCTGACTATCCATGAAGATAACCTTTCCCACATCTGCAGCAGCGGTCCAAGCAAGCTCTGTTTCTGTGGGTTGATGGGACAACATGGAACTCTTCCACTGTTGCTGCCTGGTTACTCAAGACTATTGTCAAGCACTTACATTCAGACTGAAACAATTTTGTATATTTTAGAACTTCTTTCTCAAAGCAGCTTTGAGACTACTTTTAAGACTGCACAGATGTTTTTAAGGCTAATTTTGAGTGCGGAACTCCAGGTACCTAACTGCTGCTTCTGTAGACTCCTCTGAGCTTGTACTTAAGTACATGACAGAGAAGGCAGTTTGCTAGATCAGGCAGATCAACTTTCCATTTCCTCTGAAAGACTAATAGCTTTGACTGCTCATAGGCCTCATTGTTAGCACAGGTAGAAGATGGCAGTATTTTAGTTAGGAGAAGCAAGCTTTCTACCCAAATTACACTAGGCCTGCATTGTGGGTCACGCAGCAGGAGACTTGGGAAGTGGTATAAACCAAAGCCTCTCACACAATGTTTGTGTGTCTTTCTTCCACAACAGCTATTTGCTTTCACCAATTCACTGTCATGGGCCAGACTGCCAACTGGCAGCACAACATGATATCCACTCAAGCGCTGAGTTTGTTCCAAATTAACCTTTTAAGTAGGTTAATGGCTTGAAAACTGTCATTACACAACTCAAGTTCTAGTACTGTACAAGCTTCTGTGGCATCTTCCCTTGCCATCAGTGTCTCTCTCTTGCAATGCAAGGACGTTACACAGAAAAGGAGATAATCACTGTTCCGTTTAAAGTAGCAGAAACCGTCCTACATTTGCCATGAGCCATTCGGAAAAGAACTCTGCAATAAAAATAAGACCTAGGTATTTTTGCCAACGTATATTCCTAGACAAACTTACCAGAAGCAGCATGTGAAAAATAACTACTGAAGGCTGTTTTAATAACATTGCGTGAAATAGTAGGTCCTGTGTAATCACCAAAAGCTTCATCATTGACCACAGGGCCACAGAGATCTCACTCAGGTGGGGGGAAATCAAATTCACAAGCTAAAATTCCCTTGATTTCAGCAGTTACATAATAGATAACTATTATATAATAACTATCTATAAATAGATAAGCATTTTCTATTATCTATAAATAGATAAGCAGTTACATGATAGATAACCTTCATCTATCAATAAAGTTTTTTCCAATAGCTACGGACAGGAATCATTTCAGGGACAGCAGTTAACATGCAGGGGCAAGTAACTTTGCTCATTTGCACTATAGCTCAGGCCAGAGCCAGGAGCTGCTACCTCTGCGCAGCACACACACCCACTTTAACGCCACTCTGGGAACTGTGGGGTTGGACAGCAGGGTTGGCTCCTAAACCCTTGCCAGATTGATTTGGTGTTGCTCTTTCCTAATTCTTCTTACAAGAGGGCACCCTTCCTCCAAGACACCCTCCTCTTACTGAAACCACTGCCAAGCACCTGCTTGGTACCACTCCCCTGCCAACCACCAGCTGTGGTTTCTGCTTCTCCTGACGTTGTCACGCTGCAGCAGGAACAGTCACCACTTTGGTGTGTATTTATGCATGGCTCTGTGGCTTCAACCTACTGTATCCTATTTGAGACATGACAGAATTGCAAAGCTACGTACCTTGCCTATTTTGTTACATTACCGATTAAATAGGAGCTGTCATTCCTGTGCCATTTGGGTGGAAGATGGTGTCTGCAATCATTAGCATTTCCCAATGGGTACAGGTAGAGAATACAGCTTATTGATGTTTCATCTGGTTTTAGTTGGAAATGCAGAGAGATTTTCTTTGAGTTGATCTCATTTTTTCTGCTTTAATGAGTCCTTCCAAGAAATTTCCATTCTTTCATGAGAATTGAAAAGCCAGCTGTGAGAGCTAATGATATTAAGAAAATAAATATGCAGGACAACAATTGAAATCAGCTTAGGAATGAGAGTGTGTCCGTTACTTATTCAGAATTTAAATAAAGAGGCTTAATTACAAGCTATTATGGACATAGTGTCAAAAGTACATTTAAAAATATGTTGGGAAGCATTTAACTGAAAAACCTTCAGCCTAGTTTCATAGCTACACATGGATCAACACTCTTACCATGAACCAAGCAGGGACATTTACTTTCCTAGCTTTTCTCAGGGCAATAAGAAGAGCAGCATCCCACATTCTAAACAGGCCAGCCATTTTACAGAGAGTTTCTCACACTGAACGTTGCGATTATTTCCCTATGCACTAAATTCCTTAGTCCTAATTTAGGCAAAGCCTACAATGATCTGGCAGGATTTGACCTTATGCCTCTCTTCTGAATAAAGATGGGTTGCAGCCTAATTCTTCTCTGGGTGACATCAAGATGGCTTCCTGACATAGGTTTCACCTGGAGGCCTGGAGCCCTGCTTGTTTTATTGGGTTTGACTGGTTTTCCTGAAACCAAAGTGTAGGGGAGGATTTTCAAAGCATCACAGATCTGAATACACCACCACCCCCATTCTACAGCCACTAGCTCACTGTGAAAAAAACTCTGTCTCCAAATTAAACTTCTTGACACTACCCTCCATGTCACAATTTTTTGAGGTGTTTTGTTGGAAGATTTTGCAGCATATTGGTATCTCTTCAAGAAATGTTCACAAGTACTTCTACTGGAGTGCTCACATTGGCTAAATTGTCAGGTTTGTTCAGTTTGTTCTCTGCCGCAGTTCAGTTCTGGTAACATAGGACATCATTGGGTAAATGTCCGCATTTCCAGTGACATAATATCATCAGAACTTTGCCTAAAAAGAATGAGCAATTTTGGGGGGAGGGGGGGAAGGAGAATAATAGGCCAGGTGTTTGAAGAAAAGACAAAGAAACAAGCACAGTAGGGTGTTCTGGCTCACAAATCTGTATTGAGAAAGAAGTATTCATGAAGAAAATTAATTTAAGAAGTATGTAGTTCAGGTTTTGAGCCCATAAGTTCCTTTCAAAAACAGATTAGTGATTAAAAACTTTTTTAGTCTAGCAATCTCTTAAACAATTAGCACAGTAATTGGAAAGGGACTACAAATTCAAATCTAGATGAACATAAAAGAGTTTCCCCATAGAGCTTTGCCTTGGTTTTGTGGGTAACTGGCATGCACCTGCCTTTACCATCAGTGGGGTTGAAATACTGAAGTGCTCTGAATAGGGATACAAATGCCCCAAACAGTAATGCCATACAAATTACTTAATTCATGTAAAGTAGAAGTAATTGTATTGATTATGAATGTGTGAGTGACTCCTTTATTTCAAGTTATACGAGATGTAAACCACAAGCTTACAATAGGGCCCTCACTGCAAATTTGTCAACCACACGGTGGGACGTTACTTTTTTTTCCTTATTCTGAACAATTAATCTGAATGCACTGACACATGGAAATAGAGATCTGCTGACTTTAACGTAAACCAGGTAAATATGAATTTCTCTGTAAAAATTCTTTTCTCCTCCAGCCAGGTAATAATTTTGCTCCACTTGTTCATCCTGCAAAAGGTGCCTGAGATCAAAGGAAGACAAGGGAAAAACATCCCCGAACTTCAGATGTTTTTCCCCAACACAGAACTTTTTTTTAATTGTTGCTATTACTGAGATTTTTAACAACTCGTTCATTTTCAACCCTGTCATTAAATGCCATGGATCACAATCAGATAAAGCCTAGACTGTGAAAATAAGAAAAGAGGGAGAGAGAGAGATTGTGCATAGTGTATCCCTGGCAATGTAATTATACCTGCCAGCAAAAGTCTGAGTTGTGGCTTCCCAGGAAGCTGTATGAACAAAATACACATAGGAAGAAGAATGTGATGATATGCTTGCCACCTGTACTCCACTTACTTGAGCTAGCAACCGCCCAAATTGCCTCAAATGCAGTTAAGGACAGGCCATTTCTATATATCTTATATTCAAGCAGCTCTACATATGGATTACAAAGAAATCAAGCTAGTGGCTTGAGTTCCTGTCCACATTGATCTACACAAAACCATACCCTGCTCCAGCCTGGGCCCTCCATGGCTGCAGTTCCTGGCAGGAAAACCAGCTCCCCCAGGGTCCACGCTTCCATGCTCCAGCCTGGGCCCTCCACAGCTGCAGTTCCTGGCAGGAAAACCAGCTCCCCCAGGGTCCCTCCATGGCCGCAGGGGAGTCCCTGCTCGGGGCCTGGGGCGCCTCCTCCCTCCTCCTGCCCGGCCCTGGGTGTCGCGGGGCTGTTCCTCGCACTTCTCCCCTCGCTGCCCGCCAGCGTTTTGCCCTTCCTCAAAGACGCTTTCCCTGAGGCCGCCAGCCTCGCTGAGGGGCTCAGCTGTGCCCTGCGGTGGGGCGGCTGGAAGCGGACGGGAAGCGGGTCTCCTCAGAGGGGCCCTGCAGCCCCGCTGCCGGCGGCACCCAGCGCAGTGATGAGTACTTACAAGAAGGGATGTGTCACAAGCTCATCTTTGCACCTAGAACTTCCCCGTGGCTTACGAAATACCTGACTTAGCTCAGGCTGTTCCTTCTGCCCATACAGAACCTGTCCGTTCACTGCCTCGATGCTACTTCCAGGTTTGGACGCTGTCCTGGACAGCCCTCCCGCCCCGTCCAGCCCTGAGGGTAGGGCTGTCCCCGCTGCAGATGAAGGAGCCACAGCAGAAAGCGGCTAACGCATTCCTTCACAGCAGCAGCAGAGCACCCGCCAGAAGCCAGCTCTCCAGCTGCTTCTCCTCTCTCCACCCCTTGGCTATGCTGTCCCCCACCCCCTAATGTATTTGGTTTACTAAAAAATGTGAGGTTAACCCTCAAGGATTGAAGATGTTCAGTCAAGCAGCATGCCAAGGAACATTCCTGGAAGGAACAAGATATTCTCGGTTAACTTCATTTGTTGGCTGCGGCAACATTTCCTGTATTCCAGCTGGGTAAGAATTGCTCTGCGATGGCTGGCGGGAAGTCACTGGAAGATTGGGATGAGCTTGCAAAGACACACTGATGGAGTAACAAAACTTCTACATTGAAAACATATATTGAATGGGGGATTATTGGGGGGTTATTTAATTGGGTTTTTTTGTTTTGTTTTATAAAACCTACCTTATCAGTAATGATCTGCAGAAAAACTAGGACAAAATACCTGATGTAGCTGTTACAATAAAAACTTAAGTCTTTGGTGTGAGCAGCATAGTGACATTATTGTGAACTAAAGCAGAAGCAGACAAGACAGCTTGAATTACAGTTTCATCTGGTACAAAAGGGTTGCTAGTAAAATGTACTTAGGTGATCTGCTAAAGAAAAGAATACATTGCATTTTGTAAGTACCCAGTCACAGCTAGAGATTTTGACAAAAGTTGACTTTCACACGCAATTAAACAACATAATTTCAGTTTTCTAGTTTCATAGAAGCTGATCCACAGACTGCCCTATCTCCAGGGTTATTTTGTACTGGTAAAAAATCACAGGATTAATGTTTGTGAAAGAAGACAAGAAAGGACAGCATTATTATAGTCTGATTTTCTATATATCTCAAAGCGTATATAGGAAGAGAAGTGAAGAAGGCTGCAGTGTTAATGTATGAGAAGAGCCTGAAGACACTCTCATCAGTAAGTTTTCGGAACATCTAAGCCTTACCTCTGGTAGTGCTCTCTCAAAATGAACTAGTAGAGAAGTTGCTGACTGCAGCAATAAAAGTTTTCAGTTGATGCTTTAGCAATGGTGCTGTGAGCGTTCAACTTCTTTGTGCAGAGCGAAGCAAAGAAGAGAGCGAAGGAGTAAGAGGGCTACATTTGGAAGATGGAGGAACAGATGGAAGAGATTCATACTTGGTGCCCAGCTCCACAGCAGGGTTTCTGCTTCAGAACTGTGGTGAGTGCAGTGCTCTGAGTCCAGCCCTGGACGTAAAACAAATAAGCAGAGTGGATGGCAAGTACTAAGGACTGCAAAGACACGGCCTTGAAGATGATAAAAGAGCAGCTCCAGGCATTACTGGGCACACACAAAGTTATCATTTTTAAAAAGAACCTAATCTGCATCTCAATTTCTCATCAAAGTCCAAGAGAAGGCAGGAAAGAACCTAATTTATTGTTTCCAGCACAGACAGGGCAATTACTAATGACTCTTACAGAATTTTACCTTATGAAGGTGCCATTTCAAGAACAGTTATTTTTGAAAATATTTAAGACAAAAATGCGCGTCTATGCTGCAGTCAAATAGGTGAAATAATTATTCACAGCCTCAACCCTGAAGCGTTCAGCAGTTTTGCTTGTGAAAGAACATTTTGATCAGAGAAATAGAAAAATAGTGCAGGCCATTCACAGGCCAGTCCTGTGAGACTTAGACATGCATATCTAAGAATAACATACCTGACAATAAAAGGAAGCTTTGATTATTGCAGCAAATGTAAAAGCACCCTCAAAATCCCCACTGTTATTATTTAAAAACTAGTTATTCACACCCTGCATTTGACTAGCTGGTCTCCCTTCACTGTTATATCTTCCTGGCATACCCAATAAAACAGTGCTTTTTATGGGAAGTTCCTATACACTAGTAATGATCTAAAAGGAACACATATTTCTAGACTGGAAAACAACCAACCAACCAAAGAACAAGGAAAGCAAGAAAACACCGAGTTCCGTGCATACCAGGTATCAAAGCTCTCAGCACCTTGCTGAATAAGAGCCATGGATCACTTTAATTACAGCTAAACTAACTAAATCTGTCAGAGAGAAGCACTCACCATACTGAACTGAGTCTTTCTGGTCCCACTGATGTATATTGTTCAGGTACTGTACAGGGTTCAGGGATGTTAATAGTTACTACCACCCTTATAGTAGCCAGAAAGTCATTTTTTTTTAACTGACATATTCCCCAAAATTTAGACATTACTATTCACTGTAAATATCTGTTTCCCTTGTAACTGCCCGAGTGTCAGGAGGTTAAGGCGTGCTAGACAACCCAGAGTGTTACCCTTCAATTCCAAAGCTTGCCAGCGTCTTTTTAGGGTTCTGGTTGTTTGGGGGTTTTTAAGTCCATTTTTAATCAGTTACATTATGCCTTGCAAAACATACTTTTACAGGTTATTTGAGTTTATTAACTTAAGTGAAATCATGACTGCATAACAGTAACAAAACAAACTACAAAGTTACAATCTTGGATAATTCCTGTATTACCTACAGGGGAGAAGGGTGGAGGTCATAATAACAGAACATCGTTTCTTCTCTCCCGATGAAGTTTAAAAGGTGTTACATGCAGACTTTGCAGTTTGTCAGCTATACGTCAAAACAGACAGATAATATTCTGTTCTCTGCTGCTATTTCAATATGGAAAGGTCTCATGCACAATGCAATAGATTCACAGCAGGTCCTTAGAAAATATTGTATCTTCAGGACCTTGAGTAAACAGGGGACTTTAGAAGGAGAAAAATGAATACAACAAGCAATCCAAACAAATTTTAAAATAATTTCACGAATGGTTTCCCTTTCAGTGGGATAAAAAACTCTGGCTACTCTCTAAAACACTCAACTGATAGCTTACTTATTAGACAAAAATTAGGGTCTGTTCAACCATGAAAAAGACAAGCCATTATAAGCTATAAGAGAGATCAAGCTGACATCGGCTACTGTACATCTTGACACTTACTACATAATCAAAGTAAACTTTGCTATATGTGACTGATCTAATGTACCTGTCAGTTATCACCGTCTCTGCTCAGATGAGTTCATGTGTCACCTATATACATGGGACAAAACAAATAAATAAATTGCAATGTTATCTCTTCAAGCTGCTCACACAGTAAGGGGAGAGCGCTTAGTATTCTGTAATGGAGTTAGGAGTAATTTACTGAGAGATAATTTCTTTTGGACCTAAAATCTCTTGCCTCCTGTAGAGCAGACAAATAGAACTATCTAACAGGAAATGGGGCATGATAATACTGCTCTTTAAATAGAACTAACAAAATGGAAATACAATAGGCATTACAAAATATACAGCTAACAGTTATCAAAACCTTTGATGTTTTTTATAGCTATTTACTGCAAGAGATTGTATTAGCTACTCCAGCCCATTTTAATACAAGAAAAGTTTAACATGTTTTTTTAAGACACTTTAAAAAAAAAGTTAAACCTCTGAAGTATTACTCTCGGGTATCTGGGGAAACTGAGTATGAGGAAGGAAAGCCACTTTGTTGATGAAATAACAAAGATTTGGCAATCAGCTCCAACAGTGGTGTACACGACGGACTACAGTTGTAACAGCACTGATGGTTTAATAATCCAGAACTAACCTTCCTGTATCTGAACGGAAACGCAGCAGGGTGCGGAAGCTGGGACACTCAGCTGGGACTTGAAAGACTAATTCTACTTCTGACTCTGCCCCTGCTGCTCCACACACCTTAGGCAAGACATTCCATCCTTTTGCCACACCTTGCCCTGGCTGCAAAGCAGTCTCCTTAGGGAGAGAAACATGGCTCACTCTGCTACTTTACAGTGCCACCAGGATCCTGAGCCTCAGCACTGCCATAGCACAATCCCCAACGTAAGTCATGTCAGAAGTGATCGCCCGGGACCTCTCTCAAATTGCAGAACTGATCTTTCCTGGCAAAGCTGGGAGGGGCCGAGTCAGCAGAAACAGCAGAACCAAGACTCAAGGAACCTTTCTCACAGCAGTGTCACTTATTCATCTTTCCTCTGCTGCCCTGTGTGAAAAGTCACAGATTCCAGACAGCAGTAAGCTCTGCCATGGCATTGCAAATCCAATTCCTAAAAAGATCCAGTTCAGCTCACTTCTTTTACTACCCTTCCAAGCTTTTTTGCAGGGAGCGCAGTCAATCCACTACTGCATAGCCAATAAATGACACAATTAGGCATTAATGCAGCAGCCATCCTTACTGCAACAGGGGTCGTCTTTGTTTTTTTTTTACCTCACCTTCTCTTTAAGACATACTTTTAGCACCAGCTCCTGAACTTCAAAAGGAACAAAACAGCCTGCAGGACCAAGAACTTCACCACGGCTCCTTGCTCAGAGTGATGTTGTATTTAGGTTTCTTTCTCCTACAAAGAATTTGTCAGCTCTCCTCCAGTTTGCCAACACAACCCTTCAGCACAACACACCTCTGCCCCTTGCCTGCAGCCCCAAAGACAATAACCAAGGTCTTACTGGACAATTAAATCTATCAAGCTGATTTTTGGGGTCATTTTACCTTTTTTTCTGCTTGATACATATAAATCCCTTTCATTATATTCCCTCTTGACTGCATCGCTATACCAAAACCATCTTGGTTCTGGTCTGCCTTTTGTCTTTTCTCTTCTGTCCTTGCCCCAGCAATATCTCTCTAATGTGAAAAGATAAATTATCCCGGAACAAAATTGTTGCTATAATAGAAAGTGAAATGACTGCAGCTACCCAAACCCAGCTTAGCTCTGCATCCTAGGGTTAAGTTGAATCTCCAGCCACCAAGAACGCTGCTTTATAACAAAATTTTCAGAGCACTCTGTGGAGCTTCTTTCCAGAGCATGTCTCTTGTCCTTTTGGTTTGTGTCACTTCCCTCTCGGGGAACTTTTTCAGTAAAACAAAATATTTATCAATGTTGAATTCTCTGTAAAGTAGAAGAGGTGGGAAGATTCTCCTTAGTGGAAGATATTTTAAGTATTTCACTTTACAAGCAGCTCTGTGAGTACAGGGAAGAAATATATAACTTAAACACAAGGAGTTACTGACCCAGAAGTGATCAGCATTAGCGTAAAGCTTTCAGATCCTTTTTCTTCTTATTGATTCTAAGCAGAATAAATCCGTAAATGATAATAGGGCTCAATTTAAATTACCTACAGCAAGTGCTGCTTTTCAGCTCTCGTCAGACAATCATGCTGTTCAATCAGCTCCATTCTGTATGTACAAAGGAAATTAATGTGTATAAAACAGTCGTAACTCAGGCCAGTTTTCAGCAAAAGAATCTTTTATGTAGCACACAACTGCCTTTTATTGACATGCTTTTAATTGAACCTATAATGCTATGTCCATATTCTACCTAATTATAGCAGAAAATACATATATCTTTCAAAATACTGACCATGCCTTTCCCTTTGGAAAGTTTCCAGAAACTTTACCAAGGTAGAGAATGATGTTCTCAGTTAAGCCCAGATTTGTTTAGAAACACTAAAAGGGCATGAGAAGACACTTCTGAGCAGATGGCAGCCAAGCAATTTCTCAAGGACGATTGCATTAGCACATTGAATCGGCAAGGCTGGTTCCTCACTCCTTGAAGCCGGTCTGTAAAGATGCCTCTCAAAAGCGAGTCAGAGGGCACTGCAGCATGCGGCATTGATGGAGAAGCCTCCAGTGTGGAAGAGTTGTTTCTTAAGCAACTCGTTTCTGTTTCAAAAGGGATCTTTTATAAGTCTGTCTGTCTTTACTTGTGTGGCTCAGTTTACCAGGGAACAGGCAAGTCCCAGGAAGCCAGGATACTACTTCTTTAAAGGGTGAACTTCTGGGAACAGAAGCAGAGATGGCAGGAAACAAAGAATTAAAGGTGAACTCTGGCAAATACTTCTGGGTCAATCCAAGACATTAGCCCAGTGGCATTACCTTTGTGAGGGCAGCAATGCCAGGGGTGGGGAAGGTTACTTGCACTTGTCTCTGCTGTTTCAACCAGAATGGCTTAAAGAGACCTAGTGGGGAATTCTGCAGAGATGAAGAAGGAGGACAGAGCACAGGCCTTTTACTTCCATTTTGACATTGCCAAGTCCAGACCTTACTGTTGGTACAAAAAATCCTGTTGACAACTTCCATAGCCTTTGCAATAAAGCCTCAAGCTGACAACAGCACATACTCTTCTTTAAGAACACGCATGCCATACCATGGTTACCAGCAGCAAAGAGCAAACAAACCCAAGGCTAAAATCAACTACACTGTTGGCATCAATTTTAACATGGGTAGAACTCCACCTCAAGGGTGTACATTGACAATTAGTCAATTTTATCTCCAGGCTCTTCTGACAGGTCTGCGCTCCATTGACACTATGCATGGGAGTCCTATCTACCATTTTGCCTTAAACATTCTTCCTATTAACAAGTCACCCCAAACGTAGATTAAGGTGAATGACATGAACACAGCACATGCACTCTTACATGCACATAGACGCAGCAAGTAGCTGGGACCACCACACAGAAAGGCAAGGTCTCTAGCAGTAGACAAATACTCCTCCTGATCAACACACACACACAAAAGAAATCTGTAGTCTAAATGATTCAGCTACGCTTCCTGCTGTACGAACACATCTGCCTGGCATTCAGGTGAGCAGCTGAAGTGTGCTAGCCAGTGCTCCCAGCTCAGTGCAACGGCTCTCCACACGAGAGACCTCCTCTTCCTTTTTCTTCACTTTTCCTTTCTCAGAAAGCTTGTCAGGCACTGCAATTAAAGTCTGTGAGCACTAGTGGAATTAAAGTAAATGGATGTTTAATCTCTCTGGGGAAATATTTAAGAAGTGTACCGAGATATATTTACTGAAGATTTCACTAATTCAAATAAATCAAGTTAAAATTACAGACTAGACTGGCTACTGTCAGTTTTCTGAAAACCCTTCCATTCAAAAAAAGCAAATAAAAATGGTAAGTTCATTTGTCCTATGCTTTTTGACTGGGAGCAGACCTGACATTGATGTTGTGGTGAAAGACATTAGTATTTAACTACTTGAAGAAATTCACATTACCACAGTGTCCTTTTAAATTGCTATACTTATGTTCGCCACATAAGTTGCTATTAGCAACTGTAAAAGACAAAAAAAACCCCTGATATTACTGTCTTGCACATAGCAATGGCTTATTGTAGTAAATTCTTTGGATCTTTCTTTACTCAATATTTGAAATAAAATTAAAATGCTATCCCTGAAAAAGAATTTCTTCCAAAGTATATATATCCTTCACTGTAAAAACAGGCTTTAAAAACTAATGTAGCTGACAGGTAACCTCCAAGTTTTATATCAGGAAGTAAAACAAGTCCTTGTGAGAATATTGACTTGCCCCTTAAACTTCATTTTCCAGTTTGTAAGATAAATTAAGGCATATTGCTAAAATCCTTATATTGAAGTGATTTTGATTTCTCTGAAGCATGTGATAATTCCTGTTTGCCCTCCAACTCTGTTTTTTTCTGCACCATCACTTCACCAAATTTGTATTACCATAAAGATCTAAAGGAGTAGGGTCTAGATGCTATGTATTTAAAAATGAAGCAAACATTTTATCGAGGACAGATCAAACACTTTAAGATAAGCTGTCATTAAATATTTAAGTAATGCTTCTCTAAGCATGAGTGAGTCCACCTGACGTCTGACACAAAAGAAAATTTTTAATGTCTGCATTACTAAATGGAAAACATGTCTAACATTCAGATTCGGTGGACAGAGCTTTCCATTCAGTTAAACAATGTACCACTGAAATACCAAACAAAGTACCTGTTCCTGAAACAGTCATACTTATGATTAACACCACAGTGACAACATGGCTCAAATAAAAAAAACCCGAAACCTGGCAACATGCCAGTAGATTCTCATTTACCACACTCTTTAAACAAGAGGATCAAATTAACAACTCAAACGAAGAAGAAAAGGTACAATCTGGTGGTACTGTAGTATTAAACAAGGAATAGATAAATAATTAAGGTTGGAGGGTCCTGCTTCCCACTCAGCCCAACATGTGGCAGGATCCTGGTTAACTCACAGCATCTGCCATTTCCCCCTCTCTAAAAACACCTCTCGGACTTGCGGGAATGAACACAGGATCAGCCAGCTTTGGTACAGAAGCAGCTTTGGTGCTCTATGTATGCAACATACTTAAATAGACCCACCTAACCCTATTTAAGTGACGCAAGACAAAGAAAAGCTTCAGAAGATGGAGTTCCTTCACTGACATCATTAAGAAATGCTTATCTCTCTCACTGCCAATTTATATCTAAAAATGTAACTAGTTTCAAAACTTCCCTTTATGAAGTTTTATTGCCCTGCGCGAGCACGAAGACAGAATCCCTTGCACGTGTTCCATAATGCTCCAATATCAATAATATTCTTTATGGTATTTTAGTCAGTGGGACACAGCTCTTTAATAAATAACCATGGGTAAGGAACAAGATAACAGTGACAAGAAGAGGAAAAGTCGGCTCTGAATGGCAGGAAGCTGTTCACATCCTGTGCATCTAGCTAGGTGAGCCTATGAGTTGGGAAGATACGCTTCCCTCATCACTGCCAATACACTTCACTAAAGAAATGTAATTAAATATGCCCCCAAATATTGCTGAAGTGGAGCTTTCAGGTCTGACTTTAAAACATCACATCCTATTGTACGGAATTAAACAGGGAACAAATCTCCTTTTTCTCTTCCACAAGCACTCTTACCTAGATCACCTCCAAATTTTTTTTTTCTTTAAATTAAAAAAAAAATTACAGCTGGCCTCAGATTCTTCTTAACTTTTAGTTATTTTTCTGGTGGTACTGACAAAAAACTGTCTAGACTACTAGATCTTCCTGCTTAAGTCAATTTTTCTTGCCTCAGCAAAACAGATCCTAGATTTCCATGCTTTTCTGCTTCTAAAAACTGCTGTTTTCTTCTGGAACAGAGGACCTAGATTTAGTTCAGTCATTACATTCATTTTTCTAATGCATTCCAGGTCTCTGGAGACAGGTGGTTCAGGATGGAGAGAGATAAATATAGCTGCTTCTCCATGGAGCATTCTGTTGCCTCAGGTTTCCAAATCCAAATTAAGTAGTTAATGATTTATGTATACACTGAGCATTAGCATCTTTGTGCCACGTTAGTCATCAGATCATAAGTGGCTTTAAAGAGGCTTTAGTCAAACAAATGAATATTAGGTTGAATGATTCAGCTTGCTTCATGTAAACAGTTCCAGCATGTTCACATTGATCATCACTAAACTGCACTGAAGCAGGCAGTTGCGGTTGTGAAGTTAAAGAAAAAAACCAACAGTTCCACAGAAGCAGCAACAAGTCCTTAGCTCTTTTTTAAATTCAAGTTTTATCACACTGATACGCCCTTCTCCAGATGCATTATCCAGGGTTGCAAGCATTCTTCACTGCAGGGAGCTTTATTAAAGCTTCACTGATGCCATTACGGGATTGCACGACCATGTCTCTCCCTTTAAGGATAACTTTCAGCTTCCATAGTCACAAGAAACCCTGAACACATACCCTCTAAATACATAACCAGAGGCCAGCTATATTTGTGCATGCATGCAAGTATTCATTATTTTTTTAAAGTAATTTCCTGGTGCAGAGATCTAACTCAGACTTGTTAGACACTGAGTAGGCAATACAGGGCAGGTGTGAATTCTTCATCCTCACTAAACCTTCTGGTTGTACATATTGCTCTTTAAACCAAAGTTTCCTCTGAGGTTTGTTGGGTTAGTTGTTCTCTTTCTCAGAACTGATACTCAACATGAATCCTTTTATCACCTTAACAATATACACAGGTCAGCAAAAATATCATTTTGGGTAAGATAGCATCTAGTTACATCAGTGTTTGCAACTTAACCTTTTTCAACCTTCAGTTACAGAGGTGGCTTGCTCTACATATGCCAGGTTTTGTTTTGCTAAGAATGTCTCTCTAGAGTCCCAAACAAAATCAACAATCTTTGTCTAATGAGTAATTACATCTGTTTTTCTTTTCAGTACTGCCTTACATTATGCAGTCTGTTATTTCATTTTGGTATTTCCTACATGTCAGAAGATATGAATTATATGGTGCCTTCTGCCTGCTCTACTACATGGTGCAGAAATAGCTTAATTATAGACTATATAGATACTTCCCCAATATTTCCATTATTCTGAAGCACGGTACAAGTACGACTCACCTTCAGTCTTTACTTTTGGTAACAAGAGGAGGCCCTGGTTAACACTGCAGCACTGCAATGCTGAGGGCAGCAGAGAGAAGCCTGAAGAAAGAAGCTTCACTTTTAACAAAACAGCTGAATAGTAAAGAGGAATAACAACAAAGCACACTGCCAAGAGAGCAGAAGAACAAGACGTGAGCCATTAGGCATCTTCTTTCCAGACCTACCGCTCTATTTGCCGGAGCAGGGAGGTAGATCCTTACCATTATGGCATTGATAAAAGTGGCATGAATAGAGGACGCTATAAAAAAGAAATCCTAACGTGTTTATTCCTGTTCTTGAGCAATGCATGTCTTAGCAAAGACCAGTATAGCTCCTTTTAGACTTTTCTTGGGGGAGGGGGTGCTGCAAGGGTTTACTGTTTCATAACACAAAGCAATTAAGAAAAGTTTTCTTAGAGACAATGACTATCACTTTCTGTAAACACTCTTTAGCAGCGCATTTTTAGAAAGCCGTTCTGATGGCATCCAACTAGAAATGCAGTGCTAACATGGCAAAGCCAAGCATTCTAGTAATGAGCAAAGGTTCGGTTTACTCTGCAAAACGTAAAGCCAAATACTCTCAAAAGTAGAGTTAAGAGTACTTGTTAACTTGCAGAGATGGCCTTAAAAAGAAAAAATCAGAAGCTACTAGAATAACACTGATTTTCAAGGTTAAATTAGTTTTTTTCTGCAGATGGAAGATCATTGCTGCAAATGGTTTGGCTTGACCAAGTAGAATAATTACGTTTCAAGGAAGGGAATGGTTACCAAAAACAATTTTTTTTTTCTTTTTTGTCTATACTGTGCTTTAGGTAAACTGACATCATAAGTCCTTTAACAACAATACTGTTCAGCTGTATTCCCAGTCCCACATTCACAACAAGGCAATTCCCTGAATGCAGAGAAGATAAATGGAGCTAATGCCACTAAGCAAACATGACATTTTTGTTGTACTGTGATCATAGATGAGTCACTAAGTAAAATGATTAATCACAAATCAATGTTACTAGGCTCATTTAGAGATGATTCTCCCTTTGCAAAGCAGGTAGAAGCTCTAAATTTATAGGCTAATGCGTTTATTCTAGCTGTAGCAGTCTCGTTATTGGTCTTAAGCATCAGAGTCTACAGGAAATTTGTGCGCAATTAAGCTAAAGTGATGACCTCCTTATACACATTTTGGCACTTTTTTATCTGATAGTGCGTTGTGCAAATATATACATGAATTGAAGCATTACATAGAAATTACAGTTAATGCAATACTAAGAAAAACAGACATATACCAGAATTTTAATACATATGCCAATAAGGTATCTAGACCATAAATTACACTCATTTTATCAGTCTGCAAATGGGTTTATCAGTCCACAGATGGGTTTGTGCTAAGATTTTAGACTGCTGCATTTTCAGTTGACTAATATTTGTAACTTCTACAAACAGTTTTATGATCTAAATTGTTTCAGAAGGAAGTGCATGGATTTGTTGAGTGACATGTTTATAAGTCATACACACACTGTGAATACTTTCTATTTGGTAAATAAATTCATCTTATTTAAATATTAAGCAGAAAAAAATTCATTTCAAACTTTCATAAAGGCTTGCTAGCACCATAATGCTTTTTTCCTCACCTTTAATTTAATGAAATTAAACACTCGCATAGACTCATGCACATATCTTTATCTTCCTACATAATCTGTCAATATAAATTTTTTCTGGAGTGATCATTTCCAGCCTACAGAGGGTAATTTTCCAGGGCAAAAGATTGTACCAGTCCTAGACATGATAGACCCTGCATCCCTGCATTACCAGGCAGGGACTGTTACAAAGCAGAGCTGGCTGAATATCAAACATGATTTAAAGAACATGAAATAAATACATGACAGTTTGATCAACTTTAGTGTTCAATTACACTTTCAGAAAGGAGTCATTAGTTCAATATAATAAGTATACACGTGACTGTATGGTGAAAGTCATATAGAGAGCACTATAATTCACAAGTTTTTAGACCCTCCAAACACACACAATGTTTTTGCTCTGATCAGCAGTATTTGTAACATGAGGAATCACATAGCCATCTGGAAGACACAAGGTTTACACTGGCACCGGAGTTAGATTCTCCACAATGTAGCAGTGTTAGTGGAGGGATGTGGTGGTGAGGTTCCCAAGCTGGTCTACGTGCTAGCAGAGCAGAGTGGAGTTGCCAAACAGAACCACCCAAGAATTGTGAGTTCCTAAGCAAAAATAATCTATCGTAACTGCTAAGCAGCTCACACTGTTCTTGCCAGAAAGTACCAGCCAGGTAGTGAACACACCACTGGGCTCTGGCTTAAGAAAAAGGTCAAGTACAAGATCTTCGGATGCGCACAAAACTGTCCTGCATGTGGACCATTTATTGCTCAAAGGATACACCTGTCACTAACAGTTCTTGCATACTTCCAGTGCTCCTCAAGATAGTAACTGGTGCATTATGCCTTTAGATATCTCTTGAGTGCAGGGGACATCAAACCTACAAAGTGATCTAAACTGTGTCAGGAAGAAGCAATATGAAAATTGACCGGCTATTACAATGAACTCGGCTCTTCCTTTGCTCCTACTACTTCCACAATGGAAGGTGAATCAAAACCCTGTGACTAATCTATTTATTTCTACACTGAACAAAGAAAGCGAGGACTAAATCAACTGCCTTTTAACTAACTAAGAATGGAAACAAATGCTAAAAAAAGAGAATTACCTAAATAACTAGGAGCTATAATGAATTAAGACTATCTTTTCAGCAACTCATATGATGAACTGTCACGTTGTACTTGCCAGTTACTGTTTTCAGGAAGTATAGAGGGGAACAAGGTGGCAAGAAAAAGAAGTCAAGAGAGCTATGTAGACATGAACAGCTATATGTCACATTTTAAAGCGCTCTACTCTGCAATCATAATTTAAAACTTTACTCCCTCCTTTCAAGATTATTTGGGCACACATTTTCCCTAGGGGAAATATCCTAGAATTAATGACTTAAGAATCTGCTACTGAGAGCCTGAGTAGGAAACATACCTTCACGGGAGCTACATTACAGCCGGCATCTATAGAGACGTCAAACTGCTATTTTGAACTTGGCACTGCAGCTTTCAGACCATTTGCTCCACGTTTTTCCCCATTTACAAAGCCATCAATAAGGAGGGACAAGCAAAGCATTCACAAGAAACTTTACACCATGGTCACAGTAGAACTAACAACCCTTCGGATCACTTCCCCATTCTCAAAGGAAAAGTGCACTTTGAGCACCCAGCCACCTCAACCCTTCCACGGCAGCAGCAGCATACTGCTGCTAGACATTAGGCAACTTAGATTTTGACGATATACTGGTATGACGCAGCTCATTAAACCCAGATGACAGTATTTAACCAACTGATGATTAAAAGCATCCCGACTTCTTGCAAGGCCACACTGTAGCAATTGGGATAAATGCGGTGCACGCGCTTAGGAAGCCCACGCCAATGACATCAGTTCTCCCAGCACTGAAGAAACAGCAGCCCGGTATGCTGTGAAGGTGAACATCGCTGAGTCATAGGTTTTGCATGATGATGCTTCTGTGAAAAGAACTCAGAACTGAGAAGATACTGCTTTTTCTTAAGGGAGCATGGCTAATGGAAGGACCAAACATGCTGTTTCCAGCAAGCTGCCTCAGATCACCCTGCAGCTGGCCAGCATGCTGAAGGCCTGCTGACAGCAGTTTCCCAGCTGAACATGAGAAAGCATCTTTCTACTACAGTAATGAGACAATTTTAAACCAAAGACCTTATAATCC
This sequence comes from Phaethon lepturus, assembly GCF_000687285.1. Taxonomy (NCBI): domain Eukaryota; kingdom Metazoa; phylum Chordata; class Aves; order Phaethontiformes; family Phaethontidae; genus Phaethon; species Phaethon lepturus. The sequence goes on from NW_010527067.1 coordinate 27,355, forward strand.
ATACATTGAGCAAAGATTTGTCTAAATAAGTACTTCACTTGATGACTAGAGCTTGTATTTTGTTTTGCATTTTGTTTTAATGACAGCTACTGACACAGAGATAGAAGAGGATGAGTCACCAGCATACCTGCGCAATCACACATGAGTGCTCAAAGCCTTCCTAATTCTGTGCAGGACCACTAAAAGCTTGAATTCCAAGAATGAACCTGAGATTCTAGGGAGAACTCCTCACTCGTCCTCTGCAGTTATAATATCCGTTAGTAAGCTTTTTTTAAAGGTAGCAATAATTGTCAGACAAGTAGAGAGGGGAAAAAAAAAAAGACTTAACTACAGAACCGATCCTGTTGAAGCAGTATTTTGCTTTGCTCCAAAGGAAGCCCCAAAGCCCTATTCAGAAGTTGTTATTAATAAAAAAATAAAGGTCGTCAAGCTACATTTTCTCTGCTCTGCCTCCCAGGGACAAATGGGTATCTACATTATGTGACAGCCCATTAAAAGCTGACTGCTTGTTTTCTATCATCACCTAATATTTTCAACTGCAAAATTCTCAGTCCACATTGAAGAAGGCTGAATTTTAAACAGAGACCAGGAAATTTAAAGCAACAATACAGTATGCATACAAAAGTTAACACTAACCAGGAACATACTCCATGTTTCAGCTGCAAGAAGCAGTACCAGGCAGGAATTAGCAATCACCGTGAGCAGAAAAAGCCGATTTTTCCCCTAGCTACTGGAACGTTATTATTGGAAAACTAACTCTTAACAGACACATTCCTCCTTCAAAAACAGCGTAAGAGGAGAGAAATCCCCCTAATGTTTTTTTTAGTAGGACATTAACAGAATAAAGGGAAGTGGTTGCAGCAAGGGCAGGCAGCCGCCGAGCCCGGCAGGCGCGTAAGGCGAGTCCAGTGCCCCCTCTAGCGGCAATACCCACGGGTGAGAAAGTCACCCGTGACAATTGCAGCGCGTTGGTGCTCCGACTCCGAATTTCAGCTACAGCAATACCTCTTCTTTCTTCGACAAACTTTGGAGCAATGCAGCAGGACCTTCAGCTGAAGTAGCATTAGAAAGAGTCTACACCCAAGATGAACTATCACACTTAAGCCTCAGGAATGTTGCCTACGCTATGAGAAACTCTGTGTTACACCAGGGATGCTGCCAAGCGCGAGCCACGGCAGCACGTAGAGAAGAGAAACGAGGTCTCAGATCAGAAAAGTGGATTTGAATTTAAATTCGATCTCGGCACCAGAGAAACCATTTACAAGTGATGAACGTTTTAGAAGGAGGTGAAAAAAATGCTTTCCATCCGGTAGGACACAGGATGCTTAGGAGCACATGCAAAGGATCTCAGGAAACCAAATTTTAACTATTTCTGTACTGGGAAATGTTTGGATCAAGTGTCCAGTTCAAGCCAGTAGTAAGAGAGGGCTGAGGAAGCAAGATCATAGCCAATGCCATCTTTCCCGATCGGGTCCCTATCGATTTAGTAAAGGAAGTTTATGAATTTGTTTTGCCAGTGTGGAAATTTTGGTTCAGCATGTGCCCTAATGGTGTTTGGCCATCAGATAAGACTTCCCCATCGCAGTGAAACTTGATACACTTGAGAGAAAAATGAAGACACGTTTAAGGAGAGATGCCTAACATGCAGTGTTTAGTTGTGACCACATGACCTCACTTGACAGCCAGGCAGCCCTTTGCCAGGAGGTGTTGCAACTCAGCCATGGAACTGCTACCTGGGTAATGAACTGCTGCAACAGGACATACTGGGAAAGTTCGGAAGTCCAACACACAGACCAGCTCACTGAGATCCTGTGATTCAGAAAGTGAAAGCATCAACTCTCCTGCAGCGTCTAGGTGCTCTCCAGGGAGCGGCAAGTCCTTACTACAAGTAACCACCAAAATAGGTCAAGGTCCTTGGCAGCATTTCAATTTGTTTTGCTGCAAAACACTCTGCCACTCACCTTTGGGTGAAAACAGACAAAAAACACTAGCAGGTTCCTGAAGGCAAAGCACCACAAGAGCAATAGCTTCTGCAGATAATGTTCTGCAGCCTTCCAGTTGCAGACTCCACAACAATTAACAGTCTCATAACAGTTTGACAAGACTTGCTGTGGCATGCAAGTGTGTCTGCCCTCATCTCTCCCTCTCCATCGGTACAGAAACAGGCTGGGATCATAATATTTGGTCACTTTTAACTTTGGAAGTGTTTGATGAGAAACAACTTCCATAGGCATTTGATGACCCTCAGCTGAGATGAACACGGCAGTTTCTATCCCCAAGAGGCTACAGGAGACCTTCTGAACACTGAGGAATACATCTTTATGCCAGCTATTCTCTTCTCAGGTTTTCAGGTTTTTTTTTCTGCTGGAGTCCAAGGGGAAAAGGGAATTTTCATAGCATTACACCTGAAACTTCAGTATTGCAGAAGGCAAATTTGCTTCAGGGACAACACAGAATATACAGGCTGGCAAGTGTCCTCACTGTAGCCTACACAAACACCGGTGAGTGCAAAGCTGTTGCCACTGCCGTGTCCTTGCTGGTGTTGCGTGTCTTGGTGTACATCACTGCACCTTCTGGTAGCCCCAAGCACATCTGCTTCTGCTGTAGCAAATGAGATCTGGATTTGCAGTAGCGACACACGGGCACCCACATGATGAACTGTAAGAGCATGGTAGGCTGTTGGCTTGTAAGTCCTATTAGGGATTTTAAACATCGCAGGATAGGTGGCGGTTTGATGGCTATGGGTACTGAGGGTGGCAGAAGAAGATCCAGATTTATTGCTGGCAACAAAAGTGATTAGACTTCCTATACACCCACGCTATATAGCATATATATATAAAAAACCCTCTGGCACAGAAATCAAAACTAAGGACAGCTTTCAGTACAAGATCTCGAGTTGTATCATTCACAACAAATAACTGCTTTCCTATGGTCATGGTTTAGCCCCAGCTGGCAACTAAGCACCATGCAGCCGCTCACTCACTCCCCTTCCCACAGTGGGATGGGGGAGAGAATTAGAAAAAAACCTTGTGGGCTGAGATAAACACAGTTTAATAGGACAGAAAGAGAGAAGGAAACAACAATAATAATACCAACAAAGGAATGTACAAGAACAAGTGATGCCCAATACAGCGATTGCTCACCACCCGGCGATCGACAGCCCGTCCCCGAGCAGCGATTTCCGCCCCCCGGATAACTCCGGTTTATGTACTGGTCATGACGTCGTATGGTAGGGAATATCTCTTTGTATTTCCAGCTGTCCTGGCTGTGTCCCCTCCCAGCTCCCCATGCACCCCCAGCCTTCTTGCTGGCAGGCCAGCACGAGAAGCTGGACTGTCCTCGACTGCTTAGCAACAACCCAAAACATCAGCACATTATCAACAGTTTCTCATCCCAAATCCAAAACTAGTCTTACACACTAGCTTCTGTGAAGAAAACCAGCTCTATCCTGGCTGAAACCAGGACGGTATCCACCCCTTATTCCACACCATTTACGTCATGCTCGGGTCCTACACTTTCCAATACATTCTAATTATTCATTATTACTCTTCTTGTCTTTTAATACATACACACTGATATCACTTTCTTAGTCCATGGGCC
>NW_010527068.1:0-10865 GCF_000687285.1 Phaethon lepturus
GAGCAGGGGAGGGGAAGAGTGCCCGGGATCCTTTTGCTGCGATGCTGCGTGCCGTGGCAGCGGAGAGGGATGCAGGCGTCTTTGTAGGGAGAGCAGCGCCGAACAGAGACGCCGCCGAGAAGCCAAGCAGGCCTGTGATGCTGATGTTGTCATCTGTGTCTCTGTTATGTATTATTTCCAGCTGATTGGTAAAGATGGAAAGAGGGAGAGGAGGAGGAGGAGGAGAAGGAGGAGGAGGAGGAGGAAGGAACCTGGGAAGCTCTGGCCTGCACAGGAGCATTTATTCCCAGTCCCAGCAGCAGTACCATTACCCGGCCTCCTCCCAGGGGAGCTGCATGGAGATCCAGGAGCTGGCCTCCAAGAGGGTGGACATCCAGAAAAAGCGGTTTTATCTGGATGTGAAACAGAGCTCCCGAGGCCGCTTCCTGAAGATCGCCGAGGTCTGGATAGGAAGAGGCAGGCAGGACAATATCAGGAAAAGCAAGCTGACCCTCTCCTTGTCCGTGGCTGCCGAGCTGAAGGACTGCCTGGGGGACTTCATCGAGCACTATGCCCACCTGGGCCTGAAAGGCGGCCACGGTCACCGGCACGAGCACAGCAATGGCAAAGAGCAGCATCCCCGGAGGCGACAGCAGCACCCGCCGCCTTCGCCTCCGGTGTCTGTCGGCTCCGAAGAGCACCCTCACAGCGTCCTCAAAACGGAGTACATCGAGAGGGACAACAGAAAGTATTACCTGGACCTGAAGGAGAATCAGCGAGGGCGCTTCTTGCGGATTAGACAAACCATGAGTAGAGGACCTGGCATGATGGGTTATTTTGGCCACAGCTTGGGACAGGAACAGACGATCGTCCTTCCAGCGCAAGGGATGATTGAGTTCAGGGATGCGTTGGTCCAGCTGATCGAAGAATACGGCGAGGGGGACATAGAGGATCGCCGGGGGGGAGGCGATGAGCCCCCGGAGCTCCCCGAGGGCACCTCCTTCCGAGTGGACAACAAGCGTTTCTACTTCGACGTGGGATCCAACAGGTACGGCATTTTCCTGAAGGTAAGTGAGGTGAGGCCGCCCTACCGTAACACCATCACGGTTCCGTACAAAGCATGGACACGGTTTGGGGAAAATTTTATCAAGTACGAAGAAGAGATGAGGAGAATTTACAACAGCCATAAAGAAAAAAGAATGGATGCCAGAGGGGACAGTGGTGAAGAGCAAGAGGGTCTTGAATAGAGTGCATTGAACTGGCCGCCTGGCAAAACAAACAAAACAAAACAAGCAGAAATTGGTGAGAGGGACTGACCTATAGTAATTTCAAGTTGCCCCATTTTTTTGTAAAGTCCTTTTCCGGTAGTTCTTGCTAACTCCAGTCCGTAATGTTATAGGAGTCTGGTTATCACGTTAAATTACGCCCAAAACATCTCCGTATGTCTTATGAAAGTACCAACCTCCCGACTCCGTACGAGTCAGCTGCTTCGAGTGTTGAAGACTGTGGAAGTACGTGTATCAGCACAAAAAAAAATCCGGCACTCTGACCTTTAAATAGTCTAGATAAGGCTTGTGTTGCACTTGAACGTGATACAAAACACCTGCCCCCCAAACCTGATGCTGAAATGTATCGGTTTCTGCTTATGACGGGTTTTTCCGGGACTGAATTCTGCCTGTACTCGGTTAAAAGGCTGAGCCGTGTAGCCGTAGGGCATTTACGACAAAAATCAACTTCGTGTGAGTTGCTGGTACGTGTATGAGGGGAGGCAGAGGTTTGAAAATTGGCATCTGCTGGTTATTGAGTTTGAAACGATATTCTTTGTGGGTGAAACCTCGATGACTGGTCAGACCTTTATAACGTGCCGGTGAAGAGCAGAAGATTTGTTACTCATTTCCTAGTTTTGTGCTGACCGAATAACCCGAGTATCCCAGGATAGCGAAGCTCTACTTGAGTGCTAAGCCTTCTGGATTAATGGCAGTGAATAATAACCCACTCCTCATCTGCGTGTTCTGCCCATGCGAGGCTGGTGATTTTTTAATGTTTAATGCATTTGTCCACAATTTCAAAAGGTATTTTTGTATTAGGCGTGTTATGGGTTCCAGCAGGCGGCTGTGGAGCGGGTATTCGGAGGTGGAGGGACCGCCGCGACTGAGGGTCCCGGCTTTTCTCCCAAACATGAGATTAATGCGGTCGTGATGTTACCCATGCGAGGAAAACACCCGGGCGTTTTTCTCCTCCAGCTGCGAGAAAGACCTTTGGGGGGTTTGGTGCACCGTTGGATTTGTCTAAAAAAGGCATCTCTCTCATACTTACCCATAGCGTGTTTCAGAAGCCGTGGTTAACGCCGTGTCGGGTTTTCTGTCGTGTTGATTTCACAGGTGTCGTTGTTAGGAGATAATGTCCGTGCCTTGCCATCACCCCCTGCCCACCCGCTCAGAGCTGGGGCTGGCATCAAGCAATTCGATTCCTGATCGCCCGCCACCAGGTTTCAGTGTCGTCCCGCTGAAGTCTCTGTCACGTAAATTTTACATCTCACGAGATAAACTCTCTGTCCGGAGGGTAAATGTGTACCATTACCTGTTTAGGAGGGTGACGAAAGATTTTAAAAATTCTTTGTCGTTTCTTAAAACGCGAATACTTATAACACAAGGGGCTTTTCCAGCCTTCGGGCGACCGGCTCCTTCCTCTCTGAAACCAGCGGGACTTTGATTGAGCTCCAGGTACTTTCAATAATGTGTTGCCCACCTTTAAGATTTTTTTTAAGTAGGCATTACTGTGTCCAATCCGATATTTGTAATCGTTTGAATCGTTTTTTTACAGAGTGGCCTAGTGTGTACATGGATCAGCTATTTTTCCATGCAACCATTACTTTTTTTTTTTTTTTTTAAATCGGTTGAGAAACGTATTTATCTCCAACCAGACCGTTCATCGCTCTTAGTCTGGTCCCATCTGCACGGCCACGCTCGATCTGAATGCTATTACCTGTTAACGACATTAACCATAACGAGAAAAGCTGGGAAGGCAGGCGTGGGAACCAACAGGATAATCTGGACTTTAGTTTGGATACTAAAACTAGTCGATCTGTTTTAACTTAAAAAAAAAAAAAAAAAGAAAAAAGAAAAAAAATAAAAGCTTGCACCAAAGTCACCAAAGAACCTTTAGGAAAATGTTACGGTTGTGACAAGAAGTAAGAAAGTTAATTTCACTGTTTTAGGTGATTCCCCCTTTAGGTAAAACCACACATAGCAGTTACAGCAACCAAGTCTTTGGCGTAGTGTCAAAAATTCCCATCCGTTTCTGCACAGATCGCTCTTTCAGGTACTTTTTCAACTCTCGGAGAGATGTTCTCGCTCCACCACTTGCACAGCTAGCGGACCGCGATGAATCAGCTCGGGGTTAAATGGGGTACTGGTTCATCGTCGCTCTTACGGCTTTGGTCCCAACGGTTTAACAGGTCAATTAAAAAAAACCCAACAAAACCAACGTGAAAATAACTCTTCATCCTATTATTGGTGTGAAACCAGAATTTAATGAATGAGTCCTTGACGCGTACGTTAGCGTATCGCTGACTGCTGCTGCCCGTCACAGTGCCTGGAGTAAAAAAATTAACTTATATTCCAACAAACCGGAGCTATGAATGTACAAACTTTTTATGCTCTCCCTCCCCTTTCTACGTGGCATTCCTCCCCTACGAGCTTGGCATCTCCCCGTCCCAGCCTGCCTTTGCCTCAAGGGATCATAAAAGCTCCTACGTTGGAATTAGCCCAAGTGACCGCGTGTGTTGTAAGTGATCGTGCCTCCCCTGTGTTCCTGTAGTGTCGGTGAGGAAAATACTTGCGACGGGCAAAGCGATTGGAAAGGGATACGTTCTTCACCGTTGTAAAAGAAAAAAAGATGCAAAATGGCTTTCCTTATTGCTGCCCATTTTTTTAAAACCCCCTTGATCTGTGGCTAATGAATTTGCCTTCCGATGGCATTAGTTTATTTTAAATATCACCCAGGAATTCGGCGTCTGCTGGCTACCAGGTCGGGCTCGGCTCTGGCACGCAGGTATCCCGTAGGATCCACTGTTGCATTTACTCCCCCGGCGCGGGATGCACCTTAGTATCCGAAACCGCATCGGGATCTTCACGTTCGTAGCCGATCGCCCGTGGGTAAACCACCATAGCCATGGGTTTCCACCGCGACGGAAAGCACCGACATTTGCAGATCTTGTCGTTGGAGGGTAGTACGGACTCGCTCGGAATGTAGCAATGCAAGACTTTAACGGTGAGATTTGGAAACGGGTTCCCTGTTAATTTTGGCAGCGTGTCTTCAGCTTCCGAGAGCGGCGGTAACGCGGGCGGCTCGCGCGCGGAAGGGCCCGTCGAGATGCTTGGGAATGTTGAATCCTTCATGCGTTTTAAATGTTCATTCCTGATGCCCTGAAACTGCCATGTCCCTTAAACTTGAGAAAACACAAGCTTATTTGCACTAGAAAGAACGGCCAAAAACAATCCTTAAGGAGGACAGGGTGAAGAGCACCAGTCTGAACCTCTTTTTCTCATGAGAGAATTTCCTATTCAAGCCCTCACCTCTGTTTCGAAATTGTATGGTCCCGGCAGAAAGTCTGTCAGTTCAATAATTAAATCATAATGCACTTTATATTGTGTAAATAATACTATAGGGGCACATTTCTGCTCCCGCTCTGGTAAGGGGATGCTTCGGTAACGTAGCCTAATGCTGAAAGAAGCCGTCTCCTGCATGCACGTGTCTGTTAGAGACCTGTCGTACTTGCTCGGTCCAGCTCCGCTCGTATGTTAGAGGAGGACAGGCGCTTTATTAAGGATCCTCTCAAGCCACCGAGAGTGCGATGATGATTTTTTTTTGATTGTTTGTTTTTTTTAAGTTGCGATTTGCAGAGCTGCTGAGCGTCCTCGGCAAGCCTGTCGCTGCGGCTCCTCGCCCCTTCCGCAAATCGGGCCCCCGATGTTGCTCTCGAGGCTTAAAAACCAAGCTTTTCACAGTCTTGACAAAGTTGAGTCCAGCAGCTCCCTCCTACTTGGTCCCTAAAAAGCTTACCCTGGGTGGAAGGGGCTGGGGGGGCTTCCCCTGCCTTGAGTCCAGCCGATCGAGCCGGCTTTCTCGGTAAAGTACGGAGGCAGGGCTGTGCTAACGAAGGGTCGGGAAGGGTTTTGCGCTTGGTGCGGTAAGGGTGACCCGCCGGGCGCCCCGGAGGGGATGGCGAAACCCGCCGTCGCGAGTTCCTCGCGTCAAGTCTGGATGACGGACTTGATCCAGCAAGAAGCCGCAGCGGTTATTGGTAATCTACTCGTCGTCGTAACTGGTTCTTATCTGTATCCGATATATACAAATTCATATTCACATATAGTCATTAATATATTTATGTGAGTATATTGTAGCCTGTAGTAGCTCGTAGCGAAATAATCTTATTTATCTGAAGTACGCAGTCTAAAGAGGGGGCAGTTTTCTCCTACTACCGGTCTGGATAAACGCGTGATTTCACCGAGAGCTGGTTGCGAGCCGGTTGTTGGCGGCCCTTGTAAGATTTCTGCCTTTCAGCGCTCTCATCCCGTAGGTTTTCGGCAAGGCTGCAAGGGAGAGCGTAGCCAAAAGAAGGCAAAACTCTTCCTTGGAGGCGTCGATGAGGTGAGGTGAGAGCTGTAAGGAAGAGGCAGCTGCAGGTACTGCCGAGCAAACCGTGTTTCAACGCCATCTTACGGTCCCCTGGCTCTGCAAACCTCCACTACCGTGTTCGTAAAATCCCAGGTAGAAGTATTAAAAACCCATTCTTTATAGAAAAAGAAAGCCCCAAGCGATTACCAAAATCAACGTCAGGACCCTCCTTTTCTGCTAAAGGTGTCACAGTCTAATGATTGCATCTTTTTTTTCCCTTATGGCCTATTGAAGTGACCTAAACGCACAGGGAAGGGAGTTGGCAGTGCTTAGGAAGCCCACTGCTCGCTTCGCTTGCAGCCCTCTTATCCAAGCATAGTAATTTTTATAGCATAAAAAAGTTTGTTATTGTGTATTTTTATTAGGCAAATTTTGCACCAGGTCAAAAATTAATTAATAAGTGGTTTTAGTTCCATGGCATTCTTCCATTTGCTGTACATACAGTACATAGATACAATTTATAAAATACTTCTTAAAGAAAAGGATACCTTCCATTTAATTTTTCGTGCTGCTTCCTCCAAAATTAAAATGCCCTTTATTTTTAGTTACTTAACATGTTGTCATGTCTAAAATTCACCTTTCCCCTCCTACCTCTCCCTTCCTTTCAAGTAAAGGTCGTATTTGAAATAAAGAGTTTATCCAACTAAGAGCGGAAATGAAGACAACGCTTGGCACATTGTAAGCTACTTCCATAAACCCGAGCAAGGCTGTCTCCCTCCAGCCTTTGCCGAAATAAATCGTCCTTCCGGCGCTGATCCCGCCGGCGTGGACGTGGTCATCAGGGGGCAAAGCTTGCCCGGCGTATCGGAGAGATCCTGGGAGAGCGTGATACAGCCCCATAGACGCCCGGCAGGCTGGGACCACGGACCTTGTCCCCTCGGATGGGTGCGTGGCGGTGGCTTGGGGCGGCAGCCAGTTTGAGCCATCCTCCTCGTATCTGCGAGTGATGCTGTATACACAAGTTGTTTCCCGGCTGTAGGGCAGACTCTCCGTTGGGCAGTGGGTATATCGTCTTTACATTATTAACGCTAGCGTGGTGATGTCTTCTGTTGACCCCTCTGTCCTTTCGCTTTCGTCTGGAGTCATTGACATTTCGTTGCGTAGATGCGAAAACAAGCAAATTTGAGCGTCTGGAGAAACAAGATTCACCCGCTAAGCTTTTTCCTTCTGGGTTGAAGTGAAACCTGTGCGGGATTGTGGTTTGTGTGAAGGGTCTCAGGTGCCCGGAGCATCCTGCACGCTTGCAGTTTGCTATCACTTAGCCCGTCGGTGCTGCAAAATCACAGCTGTGGACGTTTTGGGGTGATCCAGTCTTGCCTAAAAATGGCTGAAGTTTGGAAAAAGCTAAAGCCAGATCTTTCGCCGCTCTGTTTCTCCAAAACCTTCATAAAGGCAACAGTATTTTAAAGCATCGAGGTAAAAGAAAATGTCAGGAACTCCTGATAGATGACATGGGTAAAAAATTGGTTGTCCGGAAATGTCAAAGGATAAAATGAGGTTTTAGAAGGCGGACGTCGTTTTGGCATTTCTGCGATGGATGTAATTAGATCGTTCCTTCCATGTGCCGAGGCATCATGCGAAACGTGAACCCGCAGCCTCGGAGCTCTCTTATGTACATTAACTTCTAGAAAGGTCTACTAGGATGTTCCTTCTGGCCTTCTCACGCTTGTTGGACGTGTTTTGTGTTCGTACTGTTCGTACTATCCGGAGGTACTGGCTTAGCCTTGAGGTGCCTGGCCACCGCCCCAATAAAACCATCATTAACGATACGATAATTCATCTTCCTCATTGATAGGCTACCTCAAAAGGCGTGGAGTGGCACGTGGAAAGTGCTAGCTCTGTACAGAGTAGCTGCCATAAATTAAAAAAGACATACTCCGTCTTTTAGGCGTTTCAGACCCATCCTACGTACTAGTATTCAACAGGGCAGGATAACGGCTCCCGCCTTGGAGTTGTTGGCTGGAAATGCAGCCGGTCAGATGGATTTCTTAACGGCGGTGGGGGAAATCCATCCCGCAGGCAGAAGTTTGCGTCTAGCTCTTTCTTCGTCTTGATCGTTGGCCACGCAGAGATTAACTGGAGGAAAAGATCGCCCTTCGTGTCGGTTGCTGGAAGACGGCTAAAGCTAGGCACTCTGCCCAGCCCCGCTAAGCACGGTGCTGGTAGAACATCTGTGAATTTATGTGTGTGACACACAAATGAACACAGGGAGAAGGGAGAGAGGAATGTTAAATATATATATGCATATACATATTAAAAATAGTAATTTTTTTCCCTGTTTCCAATAGGTCCTTCCCTTCTGAGACGTTAAAACGTTAGCTGTCGTCTTCTCTGTTTTACGTATCGGAGATGTTCAACGTGTAGTACGAGCAGGGAGATAGATTTCACGAGCAATATCAACGTACTATACTATTAACGTTAAATCTTTACACTACAAATCGCGTGCAATAGAATCTGCATTTCAAAACAGCGGAGAGTACGTGGGATTAAAAGACACGGGTTAACCTCGGGCCCTTACAAGCATTCCCATCTGGGCGTCCTTCCGAGCGCGCGTCGTTGGCACGCTGCGGAGGGAGAGGGGGAGTAAGAGCGGGGATGAGCGCGTCCCACCGCGGCAGAGGAAGGAAAAGGCAGGAGGGGGCGGAGGGAAGCGAGGGCGAGGTTTGCGCTCCAGGGCGTCGCAGAGGGTGGCGACGGTTTTACCTGCGGTAGGAGGAACGGGTGGCACCGTCGGCGCTGCCGTCCCGCAGAGCGGGGGAAGGAGGCAGAGCGCGTGGATCCGAAGGCTCCTCTCGGGGATCAGGCTGGCTCTTTCTGGCTGCCTCTCCTTCCTCTTTGGGGCACCTCTCTCCGGCAGTAACACGCTCTGCGAGCGCCAAGTCTTGCCGACGAAGCCATGGGGGCCAAGCGGGTCTGACGGGTGGAGGTACGGCTGTTGCAGCTTGCTTTTTACAGCTCAGAGGCTTGGCTCTTACTGTGCTGGGAGGCTTGCCCCGCGGAAGCTTAGGGGAGCGTGCAAGTGTTGGTGGCCCCTAAGGTTTGCTCATGCCATCCCGATTTACGGATGCTCGCCTGTGCTTTTCACCGGCGCCTTGCTCCGCACGCTCCTCCGACTGCCTCCTGCTCCGGGAACTAGCCGGGGCTGCGTGACACAGGGTTACGTTATCGATGGGGTAGCTGCTCTTTTCCACCGCGGGAGAAAGATGTTGGTGGAGGCTGGAGGGGATCAGGGGGAACGAAAGCGGCTTTCGGGAAACGAACTCCGTGCCTGCCTTTGCAAAGGGGTTTGTGTCATTTTTAACGAGACTCTTTGCAGATGATCGCCGCTTGTATCGCCTTTGTTTTCCTGGGCGCTGGCGTTGGTGCTCCGAGGTCTGATGTGAAGAAGCGGTGGGTGTTAACAGCTGTTGAAAGCCACGCTTTGGGCGAGTGAAGTGCTGTAATAATGGCGAGGACTCTGGAAAAGCTGTCGGTATCTCAAGCTGGGCCTCCTCATCATGGAGACTGCATCACTTGGGCTTCATTCTGCCTGTGCCTATGTTCCCCACCGATAAAACGGGGTGAATGATACCTCCCTACCTCAAAGGGGTGTGATAAAGACGAGTTCATTTGGCGTTGAGAGTTTTCGTGATGATCTGATACTGATCGATACTGATGATCTCCGAAAGCAAAACAAGAAAAAATTCAGTGTGAAATGTACCGAGTAGCTACGTATGCAGCCTTTGGACGGCATGCGTAGGTAAGGCTGGGACTGCATACAGAACGATGAATGGAGAAGGAACCTTTATGCTGGAGGAGGAGGGCAAGGTGTAAGAGATTGCGTAATTAAGCTCTCTATGCGTGTCCAAAGCAGTCGGAATTAAGGTTACTGAGATAATCCTTAGTTCTGGCACTTCCCAACCATCGATTGCTCGGTTTTCCAACTTTTTTTGCCTCCGCTGTTTCGTATGAAGCTATGTCGGGGTACCGTTCAATAGCACCGGGTTGCTCAATAGATTCGGGTTTTCCGTCCTGAATGGAGTCTCACAAGCCTTGCAAGAACACCCCCACCTCCAACTTCCCTTCTAAGAAGGAGGAAGGACCAAAGGAGTCTGAGGGCGAGGAGGACGAGAGGACGTTGTGTATGATGTATTGCAGTAGGGCTGGCAGGGACCTCTGGAGAACATCAGATGTGGTCCCCCGTTCAGAGGTGGGACTAGCTAAACCTGACCCCTTCCTCACGCCGGTTTTCAGCCGGGCTGGTGCGCAGTAGTCTGCAGAAAGTTACAAAGGAGCAACCTACCTGACTCGAAACTTAAATTTGCAGGTACAAGGGTGCCTCTAATGGTACGTTTCAGGATCCACACAGCAAAAAGCATCTGTCTTTTTCCCAGGTTGAACAACCTGGAAAAAATCTGCTCTCTTAAATGTCCGGTGATGGATATTCCCAGCCTCCCTCCCTTGTTTCAGTGGTCCACCGAGCTTACTCTGGGCTACTCTTCCTGCTGTCCAGCCCTTGTGTCTCTTGCTACCATCCCGTTTATCGCTCCATGCTCTCGACAGGCGTTAGGGAAACAGTTTGTTCCCTTCCTTGCTGCAGCTCTTTCACATAATCGAAGACTGTTGTCAGGTCTCTCCTGCATCCTTTTCTAAGCAAATACAAAGCCTTCCACCAAGGGTGATTTTTAGCCCTCTTCATATTCTTGTTGCTTTCCGATGAGTCTGTCTTTTTCTTGAACCCAGAATTACAGAATCCAAAATCGGGAGAAGTGTTTTCACTGTGATCTTACCAGCTTCAAGTGGAAGGATTGCGAATGGTACACGGTTTTGTACCCCCGGTACACGAGGTTTTTTGCAACAACTTGCTGCCTCCAGGCCAGTTTGTAACTCTGCGTCGTGCCGGGTTCTCTTTGGTAGATCCACTACCAAGACAGTCATTTCTCACTCTCCGTCTGTACTGTTAGTTCTTGCCCTTCTTTAATAGTTTTAGAAAATCTGGACTATTAGGATTAGACTAATAGTCTATCCTATCGGACTATTAGGATACCAGAGCACACATCTTCCACAAAACTTTGCAATAGAAATATTTTCTGCACCTGGTAGGGTGGCACGACAAGCATCTGTTATTCATGCCTCTGCTTATTTCTCAGTTGGACATAGAAAAAATAGCCCATCAACAGGCATTCTCCTAAATATTAAATATCCTCCTAAATACTGACTATTACGAC
>NW_010527068.1:10876-26407 GCF_000687285.1 Phaethon lepturus
ATCTTCACGATAGAAGCGCTAACTCTAACACTAACAAGATACCTGTTCAAACACAAATTTAAAGAATGCATCTAGTGACAATATAAGCTCCCTGTGCCAATTTGTTTGGAAATACAGGCTTTCCCTTGCGTTCCCGAATCTCCAAGGACCATTACAGAAAAGTGTATCTTCATCATGCAACGATGTGAATAGTCACCAAAATATTTACGTGAACTTTGCTAGCTTTAACAAAGCTTTTGTCTGAATTGGCCTTTCTCTCTGCTCATTCCTCTCCTCAATGCCTCTCCCGTTTCCTCTCCTGCCATCGTCATTTCTGCTCGTCATTTGTCTTTCCTGCCAAAAACATCCATGGGCTTTTTGATTTTCTGCAGTACTCATCTCTTCCAAAGTGGCATCTCAAAGCAAAACTGGCCAGCACCTGAATTTCAGATTTTCATGATCTTTCCAGCAGTAAAACACTCCGTAGAGGTAGAGCTCATTCTGCTTTGAACAGTCAGAGCATCAAATCATTATCGGGACACGGAAAACAAAAATCCCCACGTGAGGAAGACGCTCAGCGTTGACATTCAGTCCCAAGCGGCTCTGTCTTCCACGGGGATGTCCCTCCTTCCTCCAGGTAAGTTTTAAGCCCCTCTGTTGATTTCCTGGGTGCGGAACTACGTGTTACGCTGCTCGGAAAGCCTTTCAGCTACCTTGTCTTAACGTGGTTGTGTCCCCGTCTCCTTCCCGGCTGCACTGCAAGCAGTGCCCGCCCAGCCATGCCGGAGAAGTGCCTGAAGAACCCTCGTTTGGGTTTTTTTTTCCCAACTCCCAGAAGCTTCGGCCGCACGGAAAGTTAATTGGATTTTCCTTAGTAATGTTTTTATCGCGAGGAGATCTGACAGTTTTGTGTAGGGGTATATATATATGTATAACTATAGAGGAGTTCCTCCTGTTCCATGCAGGTTCTCACACCGCTCTATAATCACTCGACACGTACATCCGAGTGCCTTCCAGAAGTGCATTTAAGCATATGACTAACATCTGTCAAGCAGCAGTTCCTCTTTCTTCTCTTCCCAGGGGAAAGGCTGAAAGTGCCAATGCAGTCCCGGTATTTTTAAGGTAAATTAATTATCCCTGCTGTCCCGCGTTAACGCTGTAAAGGGTGAGCGGAAGCACACCGTGTGCTGGCAGCAACAGACCCCGACGGCTTCGCGGCACGGAAGCGAACCAGAGGGCTCGCAGCGGGCAAAGCCTGGCGTTTGCGTCGCTGCCGTCGCTTCCCTCGGTAGCCAGTGGTTGAACAGGAGTTGCTTTGCCTCTGGAAGTTCCCTGTCGGCCCTTCCTGCTTTGCGAATTGTCGTTTCTGCTGTCAGCGTAGCGTGGAGGGGTTTGCTCCGCTGCCGCGTGGTTGGGAATGACCCGACATAAAAAGACGGTCTCTCCTCCGGGAAGCTCCGGGGGATCCAAGGCCGGAGGCAGCACGTAGGTTCGGGCAGAGGGGAGGAGACGGAGCAGTGCTCCGGGTTAAATGAAAGTCGGTGCGCAGTCCACGGATGTATTTCTGTTTGGGATGCATTCACGATAGCTGCTTTTTCTTTTCTTCCAGATTTTTGAACCCTCCCGAGAACTTTATGGCACTGATATCAGAACAGATATTTGCAAGGGAACTGAGCTGCCTCCGAGGACAGTCTCTTTGCCGAGATGCCGATAAACTCTGAAAAGAGTTTGAAAACTGTAGCATTGTGCTGATGCCACTTTTTTAAAAGAGTTTTTCACAGCTAGGCGTTGCAGCGGGGACGAGCGGAGGCTGTTGACAGCCCAGAACAGAGGGCAAGGCATTGATTCAGTTCGTTGTGGTAGTATGGATCCTAGATCCTATAAGGCAGTTAATGCATGCCGAACGCTTTCCTTCTCTCTTCGCCTTTCGTGGCAGCTGCAGGATTATACTAGTGTGCCTGTGTCTAGGAGTTAGTCCTTCAATCCGGGAGGGATTTTGGGCAGACTGCTGTGTTCCTCTGAGTTTCGAGGCTTTTGCAAATTGACGACGGTAAATACCAGGGGAAGAACTAAACCCAGGGGTCAGCCGTAAAACTTTGTTTGACTAAACCATTTATGTGTTTCTGGCTTCTAAATTACCTCCGGCAAGGAGATTTGGTCAACTGGTGTTAACACATCTATCTCCCATTCTACCCCAATCATCAAAAATTATTTTACTTTCAAGTCCTTTAAAGCTGTAGTGTGTCTGCTGTTGATGTGATTGCCGTCCTTTCTCTCTGAGACATAAAAGGTTTTGTTGGACCCTTCCTGAAGCTTGTGTGCACATTGCTGTAGCTAGTGGTGAAATTTTTTAATTTGAGCATTTTTAATAATGCCCCCCTTCCTGGTAAAATTAGGGGAAGAGTTTTTTTGGCTCAGATGCTTACTGATAAGCTGACAATAGGCACCATGTTTCATGAGTTTTACCAAACCTCGTGCCTCTTATCTCAGAGTGTATCCTTTAAACTGGCATTTTATTTCTTGCTCTGTCTGGTTGCAGAACATCAAGGTCACTAAAGCAGCTTGGGTAGCAACCCCTGTAAATGTTTATATGGCTCAATGTATAGGGACATTTGCCTCTCGCTTTGCTCGCAGGGCCCGGTCCTGGTTGTGCTGTTCCTTTTTCCAGTTTGACCGCTAAGAGTATTTAGAAGTCTGGTTCGTGTCTCATGGGCGTCCTGGCTCAAGAGCCCTAAATTGGGTTTTTCCCCAGAAGTTCACCACCTTTTTTTAGGCCCTTGCTGTCAAACCTCTCTGGAAGTGTTGTGCAAAGCCCAGATGTGCCTCACTTCCCTCCATCCTCGTGCGTTTGCTCCATAGGCTGCAGGACAAAAAGATGCGTAGCTGGTTATATTTTTCCCAGGCAGTCGTTTTCCTCTGTGTCTATTTTGGCCTTAACTATCCCAGGGACCAAAGGCACCCTGTTCTGCAGCTCTCATCTGCTTCTGCAGCCGTTGAATGGACGGTGGGGCCTTGGGAGGTGTTAACTCTAGGTTGAGGCAGGTTCTTCTGGGGCTTGGGGTGATGCTGCAGCAAAGGAGTAGTTATTTAACCGTACAGCCGTTCATTCCCTCTGTGACCGTTCTCATGTCGAGTAGGGCTGCACGAACCAGTCACCCAGGGCAGATTTGGTCGTGCTGCTTCCTCGGAACAGCTAGCGTGCGACATCTCGCTGGTAGTCAACGTATGACAGCTTCCCCAGGGACGCGCTTTACTGTGTCCGCTACAACTGTTGCTCTGAGCTTAGACTCCAGTTTCTTGCCACAACTCGGTGCTGTGCCTGGATCCTTTGTTATGTGTAACCTTAATTTTGCTTCTCTGAAAGCAGAAGTAGGCTGCGGTCTGCAAGTAGGCGTCTCGAGCGAAACGTTGCCAGGATTTCAACCTCCCCGGGATGTTTAACTTGGTTGCGGAATAATTAGAGTTGGTTTTCTCGGCGTGTGTAACAGCAAGGCGCTTCCACATCAGTTTGGGAGTCGGCCCAAGGGTTTGAAGTGGGCTAGTAAATTCAGGTACGTGGGATGAACATACCCACAGCAAAGTAGGTACGAAGATGTTGAGATAAGACCCGTGCCTCTGCCAAGTCTCCCGTCTACTCTCTTACAGTCCTGCGCTGGCTCCGGTTGCTGCAGCGGGTGATGATGCAAGGAGCCACCACGACCAGGGTGGCTCTCATCAGAGCCTGCACGTGCGACCTGGCTCCAAGTGGCAACAGAGACCTGAGCTAGGCAAGGGACCACACGTATATCACAGTATAACCACAAAGGGAAGGCGCAAGCAGCTTTATCCTGGATACTGCAGGAGCCCCACTATTTTAGCCTTCCTTTTCCGCCTCATGGGACTTTTAACTCCTGCCCGGTGCTCAAGTAAGGCAACCGCTCCCAGACACTTCTCTCCTGGGATCGGCGCCTGCCAGCACGCAGTCTGCACGTAAGCTTGAGGCAGCCTGGCCGCTGCGCTCGGTTACAGCATTTTCTGCTTACGCCAGCACAGTCATCCCTCAGCGCTGTCAGGGGTGACCCTTTGAGTTAACGAGTGATGAGTTCCTTCTAGCTATCTTATTGGAAAAAAAAGAAGAAAAGAAAGAAGAAGAGGGAGGTGCTGCAGTCACCTGATGAACGTTTTCACGGATGCTGCCAGCTTTTAACTGTGAGCTATCTTGGTGAACGGATATTACAGAGACTTTTCTTTTAAAAACAGCTTAAAACTGTCGGTTTATTTGACAGCGCGTGTTTTGTGCCGGTACGTGCGCCTCCCCAAGAAAAGCCACAGTCCAGACTGTAAGGTGGTGCCCACTTGCTCCTCCCTGCAGCAGCAAACTGCAGTTTAACCTGTTGCTTTTCTCACCTCTGTTCTGCTCTTAGGAGACACCCTCTAAAGTAGGGATAACCTCCCTAAATGTGCTCATCCCTTTTTAGACAATCCACAGCCTCACAGGGTTTCAACAGCAGCCCACGGTTTCTGAAAGCTTCTTGCCGTTTCTGAGATGAGTCGAGAACAGGAAGGGATTGCAACTCCAAACCTGGCAAAGATGCAGTTGCTTTTGCTGGCTAACCTATAAAGGAGAAGATGTCACTCCCAAAGTATTTCTGCAAGCCCCCCAAAAAGAGGAGCAGAAAGTTAGAGGAGCAAACTCTTGAGACATGGGCCAAGAGGTAAGAGTGAAGACTGAGGCACGGCTTGGACTTTGCAGGCTGTTTTGGAGAGCACGGCAGCTCTCTGGTGTGGACTGGTCCACCACTCGTGTTGTCTGTCTCCAAACCTCCTCCTGAGATAAGCTCTGAAGTGCCCACCTGCAGAGAGTTGCAGCCTTCTCAGCCCTTCGGTGCCACAGGAGGAGAAAGAGAAAGCATCAGCTGGGAGATCCTCTATACGTCCTCACCTTCTCAGGCTCTCCACAAGATGAAGTTCATCCTCCTCCTTCGTAACGCAGCCCTTGAGCTGTTGCAATAAGCCCTAGAGCTGCTCTCTCTCATTGTTTAAAACCTATGCCAACCTCTTCCTCTTGGTGAGGCTGAAGACACTTTGCAAAAGCGAAGAAGCAAGAGGCTAAGACTTGGGTATTTTTCACTTGCTTCAGCCTAACCACCAGCCTCCTGCAGGGCTTTCGGTCTTCCAAGAGCTTCCCACCTTTCTATCCAAGCAGTTTGGTTTTTAGAAGAAGAAAATTCAATAGTTTTGTGCTAGCAATAGCTGAAGTCCTCTTTTACTAGTGAAGGAATTTTCTCCCTTTCCCTTGAATTTAGTATGAATGCAGAAACTAATATCAGGAAGGGGGAGATCAGAACAGAGCGTTCCTCTGGATAGGGTGTGATGCAATTTGAAGCTGCTTGTAGAGGATTGGCTGGAAGGTAAACTGATTTGGGCTAAAAAAGCTGGTGCTGTTAAAACTATGGCCATCTCAGGATCGCATTTACTGTCAAAAACATTGCATGGACATGTAAAGAAAGCCAAAAATCAGACATCTGAATCAACGCCAGACAAGCATTAGCAGAGTGTTGTTGCTGAGCTAGCCAACCGCACTGAATTCAGGTTATATTCGCGTTGTAATCCACCTCTCTGCCTTCATGGCGATGCAAAATTTCCGATAAACTCCTGTGTAACTGCGAGAAAGGGTTGCGGTGAGATGAGCAAGGAGCTCCTGTATCTGCAGCATCCTGCTTTGCATCTAGGCATGATCCACTGACTGTAGAGGTGTCATCCCCCACCGGCGAGAGCGGTCCCCTCCCATCTCGCCGTGCTGTGTCGGTGCTGCGGTGCCCGTACAAGGTGGTAGATGCTGAGGCGGGTGTTGAGTTGGATGGCTGCGTTTCAGGGGCAGTACTTGCTCACCAGCTGTCGTCTAGGATGCTGTGGGTTTTTGTACATCAGAAAAAAATCACTTCTGGTTGAATTTCAAGTTAGGGGACTGTTTTCTGCTCAGCTAACCCCACCGTTGTTTCAACTGTACATTTTTCTCTTTTTCTTTCCACTGGTCCCGTTACGCACCGCTCAACAGCTGCTGCATTTAATCCCAGAAACTGTAGTTGATAGCGAGCAAAGTGATCTCCATATAACCTCTATCTTACTCATAAGTGTGCATTATGAAGCTTAACCGATGGTAATAAAATGTTTTGCTTTCAACATGCGGTCCCTGTGGTCCAATGTTCCCGTCTTCAGGCACCGTCATTGCAGCAGGGTGATGTATTAGAGTTATTCTGCTGCCCCTCAGGAACGTGTCTCGTAACGCTGGACGCAGGCGTCATCGACGTCTAGCAGCGCGTGTGGATACCCAGCGAGGAGAGATGGAGAGCACCGAGCAGAGCCCCTTTCTGCGGCAGCGAGTTGATGGTGGTAGCATCCCCAGGTAGAAGCAGCAGCTGCGGTGAGGAGGTCCCCGTGAATAAGTTTGTCACCTGCATGTTGCCCCCCTGGACGCATTTGCTCTTTGATGGAGACTGTATCTTGGCGGTCAAGGAAAAACTGCTGGAACGGGAGGACTTGCCGAGGCGCTTGGTGTCTTGCTTGGCTGTGACCCAAAGGTGCAGGTCCACGTCTCCACGAGACAGTCTGACAGTGCAAGCTTGCGTTAGAGCCTCTTCGGGGATCACGGTGGTACGTGGGGGAGCAGAAGGACATTGCATGCCTGCTGCCTGGGGTTTTTTTCATCCCTTTCACAACTACTCTGCAGGTTCGTGGCTTTATACGTTGTTTTTTTTCCTTCCTGCATACAGAAAAAAAAAAAGGGCATTTTTACATCATCCTGCACAATGGCTATTTTTGTGCAGGGGCGAGGGAAAGGTGTTTCTTGTCCACGTTGAAATAACCATACAAAATGCAGGAAGTCTGCATTTGGAATTTCATTTTGGTTTACACATCATTGATGCTTTTATTGAAAGCCTCTTTTCACTTAGAAATAATTAAAAGGTCGTATGATTTTCCTTCTCTAAACCAAAAGCATGAATTTCAAAGCAGGGATCTCCAAGCATCGTTTCTGTGGCACTGTGGGTTGCGTTAGCCCTACAGCCGGTATTTGTTGAAGAGGATGCGGCTTCCCATACTTGAAGTATATAGCGTTTAGTTTCAAAGAGGAATTTCCCAGGCAGAACACCCCCAGAACGCTAGCGGTACGTACCTGAATATATAGCTTTTTTAGGCAACGATACCGCAGCCTTTTTCTGCAGATTGCCATTTTGTAAATAAGCTGCTTCTTGAGCAGCACAGCTAGGACTACAAAAGATGGATGATTATTTCTTCCCAGAATCAGTCTTCCGCTGCAGCATCTGTTTTTTGTTGCGATAATTAGCATAGAATTAAAAATGGCCTTGTGTCTTCGGCTCGCATTATGCCTCTAATATCAAGCAATCTGGGATCGCATTTTACTCGGCAATAGGCTGTGTCTGGGAATCACTTTATTCACTGCTGAAAATCAGCATTTAATTGTGGCACACAGATATCTGCAGCCTTCGACGCAGCAAAAGCCTCTGCCTCCAAAAATAAAACACTTCTTCTAATAAACTTTCAAATGACTTGTTTTTTGGCAACTGGAAAAGTTGCCGAGAATATTTAGACGAAAGTCTAGCGTGCCGGCTGAAGCAGGATTTTACAAATGCCTTTAAAATCCAGGCTGAAGGTGAGGTCACGGGCTAGCACGCAGCCTTTTCTCCCAGAAAACCTGTAATACCTTTTCTTTTTAATAATTTAACAGGGTTGCCAGTCCGGGTGGAGGCAAAATTGCAAGGAGTCTCAGGCGTGGCCAACGGTGTGTACTTGGGACAAACCAAAGCTGCAAAAATACAGCGTGATGTGAAAACTTCCATGTGAAAGCAGTGCGGGACATTACTGTGCAGTTTGACGCAGTGTCCTAGCATTAGATTTATTATCCACTTCCAAATCATCTGCCAAATATCTGTAGAATCGGAAGACAGTGTAAGGACGTGTTGTAAAAAGACCTGGAAAACGAGCAATTTCAGTACGGGAGTTTTCACGCTGGCGAGTTTTCGGTACGTACAATGTTTGGGTTTGGTCTCAAAACGTTGAGGTCAACGGTACTTAAACCAAATGTTATCCCAGTGTCTACGTATAGGAGACGGTGGTATATGCCAGTCTTGGAAGGTCAGGCTTGAATGCGGTCCTGCGAGATGCTGCCTTGCCCAGCATAATGCTCAACGATCGCTTTTAATCCCGCAAAACTCCGCCGTCATTTACGGTAAAGCCGTGGTGTGCAAGCTGGCACGCTTCTCCCCCGTAGCGCTCGCTCTCCTTCTCTGCTGGACTCGCTCCTCGCTGGGCGGCCGGGTCGCGGCCACGTACCCGCGCTCGTCTCCTTGCCCCGGACCTCGCTGGCTTTGGCAACAAGGCCGGATATATCATTTCGGCAGGTTTCTTACCCGGATTGTGGACCGCGACGGTTGCGTTTCCCCGCCGTACGCCCGCAGAAACCACAAGCCCTCCTCGCCGTGAGGCGACGCCGATCGCCCGCTGCCCTTCTCCAGCTGCCGCGTCTTTTCCGGCTCCTTTCTTTCCGGTTGCATGTCTGCAAAGGTGGATCTACATCCATAGCCCCTGGCTGCGCGACCTTGCTTTTTGCCTGTTTAAATACAGGTTTTTGTGGCCGTCGTGGAAATAAGTGACCTGGGTTTGTAACTCTTTTTTTATTTTTTTCCCCTCCCCCCCGGGATATTAGTGTTATCTGCTTCTGAAAAACCATCTCCTTCGTGTTTGCTCTCCCATTAGGAAAACGTCTCCAGCTGCACCTGAAGCATACACAGAATACCCTGCCAACTCCAGCAAGCTGATATTTCTGTTTTAAAAAGAGCTTTCTCCGTAAAAAAGATTTGTAGCCAGCTCAGACGCGCCAGAGGCTGGACAGCCAGACGTTGCCTTGTACAACACTTGGGAGAGTTGACGGCGATGCATGCGGGGCCTTGGGGAGCCACTCAGGCTATTCGGTGACCTTTTTTTGGGCTGTCTACTGAAACATAGTGAGGATTGAAGGTCTGGCTTCCCCTTTTTCATTTGCCACTTCCATTTTGGGAGAAAACCCCCCATTTTCGCAAGCGCTGAGCTCCTGAGGGAAAGGGATAGGAGGGCACGGGTGGAGCACGTCCCAGCTTGCAAGAAGCCGCTTCCAGCCCGGGGTGAGGACTGGGACCAATGCAGACCTTAGCGGGGAGATTTCCTGCGCTCTCTTTCCAGCGAGCAGAGTCCTCGCTTTTCCAGCACGCGTATAAAGGTAGGGTTGGGCTTGCAGCTCCACGCAAGGGAACAGAAAGGCAGATGTCAACAGCTGGAATAGGCGATGGGGCAGTCGGTGGGAAGCGCATGTTTAAAGAGAGAAAGGGGAAGCGCCTGATGTCCATCAGGATGAATCCTCCTTTTCCAGCCTCTTTCCAGGAGCATGCTGATCCAAAGTCCTTCTCCGGAGCGTTTGCCTTTGTGAAAATAAAGACGGGATGTTAGGAACGTCAGTGTTTACTAGACCGCTTTCATGTCTTGTTCTTGCATTAATTGTCCTTTGACTGGTAGGGTGGTGAAGAGAAAAAAGCCAGCTTAATGCATAGACAGAAAGCTAAAAAAAAAAAGCAAACCACAAATAAATAGGTAACTAGGCTAACTGTAAGATAGCGTGTAAAAGGAGGCAGTCTGCGGCACGACTCCTCTGTAAACTGCATGATAAGCATCGGCGAAGCTTGTTGCAGACACTGGGCAGGCTTTCCAGGGTTGCTTTTGCTAGACTTTGAGTATCATAGTTGCAAAGATTCGTAAATGTTCCGAGAGACTCTTGGTTTTGGGGTGTGTGGGTTTTTTTGTTTTTTTTTTTCCCCGTAAGCTGTGACCACTTGCTTTCTGAATGGGTTGTAGTGATGGAGTTAATGGAGCTGTTCTTTATCGTATCCTAAAAGATGTCAGTCGTTTGCTCGTGTGTGTTCACAAGCTGAGCCGTAGCATTATGCATCTCTCTGCAATGGTGTGATTTGAAGCACTTTTGGTGTGGCATGTGCAGCTGCAGTGCTGTCTGTTTTTAATTTCATCCCTAGCTATCCCCTGCGTTCTACCCGTGTTTCGGACACTGAACCAAACCGACTTTGAAACTAGCACTTTAAGTACTAGTAGTCACTTTGCTTCTGACTATATTGAGCACTGCACTTTTGTAAGTACTATTAGCACTGAGTTTTGAACTGTTTCTTTCCCCCAGTCTATTTAGCCTCTTTGGCGCGGTGTCAATTATTTAGGGGCCATCAGAAGATAATTTTGAGGTGTATATGACCACTGTCTGGTGCCTGACTTCCATTAGATATCCGTTACCCATTTTATAAATTAGGGGACTGAACCCATCCAAGCTTATTTTACACAACAGAACCACCATCTACATCACTGACATCCAGGCAGACGTGGTGGTTGTAAACTTTGAGGTCATCCGGAGACCCAAGCGCATGGCTTTTAAAAACACCAAAGATACAGGAGGAGTCTTAAAAGGGATCGGGATGGTGCAAGATCGTCTAATTTACACTTGGAATTGAGCGGAATGCGGGAGATGAAGCAGACACGGAGCGAGAAGCGTAGGGCAGATGCTCTTGTTTTCGGTACGAGACTCAGGTCTGCGTTAGTCGGGTGAGTCCGTGGGACAGCGAAGTTAAAACCAGTCTGAGATGCTGGCATCGATAAAGACTGCGCTCAAGCCATTGCAATAAAAGCCATCATTGTGCCTGTACTGAAAGTGCTGTTGAGATTGATGGTGGGCTTAAACTACAGAAGGTATTTTTAACTAAAAAGACTAACGGATTATTTAGAAGATGGAGCATAATAACCATGGGGTTTGCTGTTGAGTTTGAAACACGGTGTTAGGAGTTGATCAGGTCTCATGTTAGGAGGCAATTCAGATGCGCGTCACTATTCTTGCTAAATCCCTGTGGTATTTCGGTACGGATGGTCAGGGAGCAGAGCTCCCTTGCCAGCAAGAACTCAGTAGGATAGAGTTTGTGGTAAACATAGTCATAGATCTCTAGGATTTGAAATGGGATGATGATCCCTGGGATGCAGAATAATCCGGGTTTTGATGTGCCAAACCATCCGCTCTCAACCAAGTGATGGTCTTTTGCTTCTTTAAAAGCCCTCATGGGTTTTCCATAGCAGCAAAGAAATCACGGTGGTTGCGAGAGTGCTGCGTTTCCTTCACGCCGGGGTACCCACACTTGGGACTCCTGCTCGTCCTCACTGATGAGCCGGTAGTCAATCCAAGTCCTTCTTGGGCAATACTCCTTGATGGGAGTTTCTCCCCGGTGACGCTTGATGGATAAACCCCGCCGTTACAGCACGATCAGTTTGAATGGAGAGAAGTGAATTAGGTCTTCTCCTTCACTGCTAGCAAGCGGACATGGTAGAAATAACCTTCAGCAACAAAAAAGTAGGTGTATTGGGGTTGCTTGCTGCAGCAGATGAAGTGTTTCTCCTGACCAATTCCAGTTTTGGTAGCTGGTTTTGCTTGGCTTCAATTCCAGCCTCCTTCTTCAACAGGCCTTCATGGGTTTGGGTATTCATTGGGCATTGCAGGTAGTTAAAAACCACAAACTATGAGCAGCCCAAAGTATTATGCTCTTATATCCTCTATTGTTGGATTTAAAAATGGAAATGTAAATAGAATCTAGATTTTTTTTTTTTTCTTTCTCCCCCCAGCCAAATTAACCCCCCAAATCTAGCTTTAAAGAAATAGCACCTTGCGATGTTGCTGCTATATCTGAGCCCCCCAAAACGATAGCGGCTGAGGGGACAGCCTCTTCAGAAAGTACCTTGGTGACTCGGAGCCTACATGCCACCCGCTGTCACGAGGATATAGGTGAACCCTTGGGAAAATTCACCCTCGCAGCGAGCTCACCGGTCTCCTAGAGTCCTTGGAAATTAAGCTTGCGAGAAAGGGGGTCGTAGAAGAGGTCTTTTTTTTTGTTGTTTTCCCCCGCAGGTGTAGTTTTTTGCCCCTTGGAGTTGGCATCTCGTCCTTTGGGAAGGTAAAAGGAAGCGTTTTCTCCTGCACGGCACACGTGAGGCCGGAATGCAAAGCCTAGCACAGCACCTCTCGCTTTGGAAGAACCTTTTAGGTGGAAAAAAGCTCGTGTAGTGATTTTTAGTCGTTTGGGTTTTAAGATAGCTCTTGGGGAGTGCATTGTAACGACACACAGGTGATGTTTTACCGACCTTTTCTTTTTCTCCAAGAGAGACTTTTTAATTTGCTTCAACAGTTCAGAGTTTGTTTCCTTGAAAGTCTTTTTGGACCCATGCAAACGCCCTTGAAATGAGTCGAGTTTATCAAAACAAATTGTGCATTGCAGGAAGCAGTCTCAAAATGCGCACACACCCGTGCACCTACACGCCTGTACGTGCACGTGTGTGTGTGCGCGTGTATGCGTATAGATAGAAATATGATTTCCCCAACCTTTCCTTTTTCGGGGCTTGGTTTGTTTTTTTGGGTTTGTTTTCCCCCGCCCCCCAAGATATGAACCAAAAGGTGTTTTAAAGTCATGGCATGAAAACTCCTAAATGTAAATCTGAGTACCTTGTGATGCTGATTAACAGGTTTTTCTGA
Source organism: Phaethon lepturus (assembly GCF_000687285.1). NCBI lineage: Eukaryota > Metazoa > Chordata > Aves > Phaethontiformes > Phaethontidae > Phaethon > Phaethon lepturus. Next base: position 23,454 of record NW_010527068.1, read on the forward strand.
AACTTTATGTGATGCTTAAAGTTTTTCTTAGGAAGTTTTGTTTAATGTTAGATCATTGTTCTGGAGGATGTTGGTCCTACTGGCATTAAACTAATGGAAATAAAAATGCATGTGTTACAAGTGTAGAAACGGTGAAGAATTAAGTGTGAACTTACTGTACGATACTGATTCTGTTTTCAAACAATCTGTTTTGCTGTTCAATAGTTGACATATGGAAATGCCAATGTACTGTAATTTAGCACTTTTCCAGTGGACCCTGTTCTCACTACCTCCGAGGGAAGAAGCGCGTTTGGCATTGGGGCCGCCTGGACTCGACCTCTGGACCCTTTCTGCGTGTTTTGGCACCAGAATTGGCCAGGGGGAAACTCCAGTTTGAGGTTTTCTCATCGTTTCGGTGGCCGGCGCGGGGCAGAGGGGCGGTGGCTCTCCGTTTCCCTGGCCAAACCAGGACAACTTGGGCGAAGACCTCGCTGCGGGTGGATGGACTGGTGGCATCCCGATTCCCCGGCACATCCCCCCGGGAGCGGGGCTGGGGACGGGCTGTCCGAGCCGGGGTGGGACGGAGGTGCGTCCGAAAAGCAGCCGAAGCAATCCGCGGACCCTGAAATTAAAAGGCGGAAGGGTTAAACGACCAGCCACCTCCCTCCGGCCCAAAGCCTCCTTTCCTAGTGTTAACAGGGTGCAAAGTGTTACTTGTCATGTACTGTACTGAAAGGGTTATTGATCAGTGACTGTATTGTACTGTATGAAAACTCATGAATTGCCTTGTATTGTTTCTAATGGACTGTACCATGTCCCCCCCAGCGCCCATTCCCGACCTGTCCCTAGGTTTCCCAAATGACGCGTGTTATCAGTTAGGTCCTCCAAACTCTCTGGTGCTAACTTTTCCGTATCCGATGGTGCTTCTGCGGATGCTAACTGACAACATGCCGATCCAGAGCTTGAAGTTCACGACGTCTTTCTTGTCTGTTTGTATGAAGTCGACACACACGCTCACAAAAAAAAAAAAAAAAATTATATAAACTTGAATTTGTTTCAAAGCATCATTGACAATCTAATGTTTTCTATGTCTGCTTTTATTTGGGATGGCTTTTCTAGAAAGCAGCGCGCCAGCACCTTCGCGCCGGGAGGGGATTTCGTCCCGTTCACGCCGCGGCAGCTCCTCCGGCGTCCGAGGTGAGCCGCTCCCTCGCTGGCTTTTCAGGCTCGGCCGTGGGAGATCGATCCGTCAGGAGCCAGCGAGGAAGAGGAAGGTGCAGGTGCCTTCAAAGATGTCCGACCCTAAAGAGCAGCCGGCATCCCTGTGACCGCCCCATTCGTACGTAGGTGGTAGGTGGGCACCGAGGGTCTCAGAAGGGATGAACCTGCCCCTTGCTTTGTGGCAAGAATTGGCTTTTAATGAGAATGGAGACAGAAAATTTGAGTCAAGGGGAGCTGGAGCTCCCAGAGGCACCTCCACCTCCTCCCGGCATCGCTCATCTCTGCTGGCAGAGGAGCTGCCTCCCGAGACTGAGGTTTTGCAGGTGACACACCTCAGACGGCGTGAACAGACCCATCCCCTGCCAACCCCCAACCCTGACGCGAGCTGCTTTGTGGACAAAATAAAATCTGACTATATTTTATATCGATTTGAAAACAAAGTCTGATATTTACCCCTGTTCTCAACGGAATTTGCATATTGTTGTTTGCCACGATATTTGTTCTGTCTTAAAATAAATTTGCTTACTTGTGTAGTCTTAACTGTGTGCTCTCATTCTTATAATCGGATTTATCGCCACTCCAAGGTGCCTGCACAGCGGCTCTCCTTTGGGCGCTTCCCATGAAGGTGAGAAGGAAATCTGTCTGCCTGGGAGGGGAAAACATTTCAGCCGAGACTCAAAACTATGAATGTTTCTCTCTCGGTTATCTCGCATTCATCTTCCCCGGGCTTTTCAATTTGACATCCTTTTTTTTCCTAGTCTTTCATCGTCAGACCCTTTTAACAGGTAAGTGCGCAACAGAGGAACCTCCGTGCTTCACCTCGCTTAATTTAAGAGATTGAATTGTTGCTAACGTGTTTCTTGAGGGTAAGTCATTTCCGATGGCGGTATTTTGCATTTAAGAATGTAGGGATTTATGGCTATGAGCTTGCTGAAAGCAACGAGCGGCCGAAAGCTGTGGGCATTGGCGTCTAACACCGGTTCGGTCTTCACGGCACATTGCGTTAGCGGGAAGTAGTCATCGGTCGCTGGAGACGTCGCGGCGGAAGGCAGTGCCCTCAAAAGGCTAGAAAACCAATTTGCTTGTGCGTTTCCAGGGACGTAATCAAATCAGCCAGCAGGTTCAATAAAAGGAATAAGCAAATACTCCAGATTTGCGTGCGTTTGCAAACAAAACCCGTTGCAAGACTCTCAGGTTTTGAGGGTTTTCCGCCCCCAAAAAGCTATTTTCAGGTTAAAAATATTGCAGGCTGCTGCAGGAGGGCATTTTATATTCCCTGAAAGACGTATCTGTGTCTGAGAGGAACATTTCAGGGGAATCTGTGCGAGGGCTTGGGCTGTCACCCTTCCCGTCTGAAGCTGTCCTTGTGCATATGTTATGGCCACAGAGTCCATTTTCAGTGATTTATCCACCAGTCCAGGCACCGTCGCCCCTCTCTTTGCCTCCTTCCTCCCCTCTGACCTCTCTCCGTCTTTTTTTCCCAGTTTATCAAGGTTTTGTGGATCTTTCCTGCTGCTCCGCGCAGTACGAGCAGCGCTGCCTATGGTGATGGACGCCAGCAAGGGAAGGAGGGAGCAGAGATGAACCCCGTGGGGAGAAGCTGGGAACAAGAAGCCTGGCATTGTGGAGGGTGCCGTCAGGTACATTTGCTTTCCATCCTCGGCAAAAATGCGGCGTCTGCTCCCCAAGACACTCCTTTGTCGCCTTGTAGCCTCAGATCGGGGGGAGCAGTGGGCTCTGCTCGGTCCCCGCGA
>NW_010527068.1:26812-31395 GCF_000687285.1 Phaethon lepturus
CCTGCCCTCCCCCCAGCGGGGCTACCGCTGTCACGAAAGCGCCGGACCTCAGCGGTGGGTGCTGCGGAAGAGGGGAGGGGTGACAGGGGGGTGTGCATGATGGGCCCCGAAATAATGCTGTGACAGTGCCGGGGGGTGCGCGGGTGCCTGTGGGGGGGCACAGACCCCTGTGGGGCATGGGGGGAGGGGACGTGTGGGGGGTATGGGGTGCCCTGTCATGGGGTGTGGGGGGCCTGGGGTGCATGTGGACATGGGGTGAGGGGTGCACAGGGGAGAATGAGGTGCCCCATGGTGGCATGTGGGGGGCCTCGGGGTGCCCATGCAGCATGGGGTGAGGGTGTGGGTTATGCAGTGCACTACAGGGGAAATCTGCAGCAGGGGAAATTCGTATGGGGGGAAAAAAAAAGGGAAATTCAAGTAGCTCCTTTTTTTCATTGTGGGTTTTATTCCCCCAAGCGAGGATGGCTACAAGAAGCCGTGCGGTCACTCTAGTCCGAGAACATGTCCTGGTTTGTGCACGCGCAGCTGCTGACAGAAAAAAGCACTTTACTGATTTTTTTTTTTTTCACTGTGTGGTTTTTTTTTTTTCCTCCCTAAAATGCAGGTGCTCTCTTAGGAATACACCGCTCTTTGGGAAGCAGTGGATATGATATACACCCAGGCAACGCCTTCCATAAGCAGTGGTGGCAGTAAGTAATTATTTCTGATTTGGGTTCCCTTGCGTTTTGTATCACACCCTAAAAGACTAAGTTCCAGTGGAAAAATCATGAAAATAAGAAAGCAAGGGCTCCCAATGAGCAGCTTAATGTTGCAGAGCCAGCACTTACTTATTTTTTGGCGGCCTTTTACACCACTTTCATCAGCATTGCCTTTTTAGATGGTTTTAGCACAGAAATTACTAGATTTTAGAGAAGGTGGTGGAAAATTGGCTCGCTAAATGCTGGAAAGCGCCAGGGGCTGGAGGCTGTCGCCTGGGGCAATCTCTGGGCAAACGAGCCCAAAAAAAGAGAGAAAACCTACCTGGCACCCTGAGCCTGCTTCTGGTTGGGGAGGTGCGAGCCTGGTGCCCCACAAAAATCAGAGGCCAGAGCCACTGGCCACCCCAGCTCCTAATGGAGCTGCTGTCTGCACAGGCAGCCTTCACCAAGACTTGTGCATCCGTGGCCTCGAGGGCATCGTTCTTTGGCCCTGAGCATATATTTTTTGAGGCAGCTAAAAACCTTGTTGGGAAAGGTAGAAGGATGGTTTTGGAAAAGTCTGCTGAGGAGAAAGAGAAATGGCTTCTCTCTGAACTTGACCAGGAGACCCTGTCCAAACCCAGTGAGTTCTGTCAGCTTAAAACTGGAAAACCCTGTAACAGGGTGGATGAGAAATGCCAGGCTCTGGTGTCAAGTTGTTATGAAGGTCACGACCAAGAAGATCCCGGTTTCACATCCCAGTATTTGCTGCCTGGGAGAAATGCCGGAAGAAGGCCACCCTGCGGATCTCAGGAAGCTGCAGACACCAATGGTGAGATCTAGGGAGCATTTTGAAACCCTGAAAAAGTATTTTCAGGTTTTGCAGGAGGGAAGTGTAAGCATCCTTTCTATCGGCGATGAGAACGCGCTGGGCGCAGTGAAGTAAGGCAGCCGTAGTACCGCCTTTGTAAAGTCCAAAGCTGTTGAGACCCACGTTGAGGTAGTTGCGATGTGTGAAACGGTTCACTTCCTAAAGAATTCAGTAGCAATAAGAGTAGGGGCAGAAAGATTTTGGAGCTTATTGTGGTTTGATTTATCACTTCTCCCTGAATTACTTCACTGCCAAGAGCAAATGGCTTCCTTCTCATTACTGAAAGATCATTTGAGAGCGACCATGAGAAGAACAGTTGCGTTGGCCATCTGTGGTAGCCAGCTAGACCACAGCCACAACTGGTTTATAGGATTGCTTGGACGTTTAAAGTTGGCCACCAGGAAAGATTTGGGGAAAATGGCTCATATCATGAGCATGATGAAGGCCATTGAGCGCATGAAGTTTGCCTGTGCCAGGGAAAGGCACTCGGTCCTCTCGCTGCCTGTCCACCAAATGATGAGGAACCGGAGGAAAATTCACCACTGCAAAATAAGGAGAACCATGGCACCTGACCTGGCCAAGGAGGCATCAGCGAGTGTCGGACCTCGGCATGCAACCTCAAACTCCTCTCTTGCCAACTGGGGAGCAGAGACACACGCCATCTTCTGCACAGATAAAGCTTCACACGCTTCAACCATCGCGGCAAAGCCGTGTCCAGGGCAAGCTCTGCATCCTGACTCCGATTTCTTAACCACATCCTTCCTCTCAGTCCACCCCAGGACCTCAGAGGACATGGCCAGCAGCGATGAGAGCGTGATCCGGAGGGGACCCCGCAGGTACGCTTCAAATTTACAGCACCCCCTCGGTTGCTGCACGGCAGAGGAAGTGCTGCGGGGCACCCGCAGTGCGCCTGGGCTGGTTTTCTCTCCACCAGGCTCGCAGCCAACATCCAGATCGCAGCGTAGCACCGCACGCTCCTGCCTTCATTAATTTTCTCTCGGTTTTTCAATTTTCCCTGCCGGGGAGTCTGCTGAACATCCCCCATGGCTGCCTGGCAAGCAATTTGGCAAGCTCCGTCCCTGCCACTCCTTTGCAGGGAAATCCGCGCCTCTTCCCGAGCTCACTCTTCCAACAAAGCATGTCGGGTTGATCCGAGGGCGGTCCTGGTTCAGGCTGCAACAGCCGTAGGTGTGAGGTGTCGCTGGTCCTTTGCTGATGCCAGGGAGAGGACCTGCCATCTCGGATCGATACCTAAGAAACCTCTTCAGTTCCTGATAAGGAGCCAAGAGAAATATATCTAATCAAGCTTTCCTTTTAGGCTTTTCCCATTAAAGATTTTAATGGTGGTCAGGAATCAGTAAATAGAAACTTATCACCAGAGTGTATGAGTACATATCTATATGGATACATAAATGTATGTCTCCATATACAAGGATAGAAAGGGTTGGCAAATAGTTACCAGATAGTTGTTTCCAATCTGGAATGTAGGACAATAATCAACTTATGAGTTAGCAAGTATGTAACTAACCAACTTAATTAGCTTGCTACCAGCTAGTTAATGCTGTTCTGATTTCACTGCAAGCCTTGGCATACGTGGTATTTGTCCCGGCAGGAGTGATGCGACACTTCCATGTTAATACACAAATAAAACATCCAGGTGTATGTGAATGGTTCCTGACAGACATCTTCCCTGCGTACCAAAACGTCAAACGATGGGCAATCTTTAAAAGCAGCTACAAATTTTTTTTGTTATATAGATATATATTGTTCCCTTTTACTTTGCTAAATATATTTTTAGTTGGAACGTTTGCTTCAGGGTTGTGATGTTTTGAACCCTTGTTTTGAACCCTTTGATTTTCTCCTTCACCTCAGGGTGAAGTCCACAAGTCCAGCTGTTTTACCCAGTGGGGATTAAGGAAACTGCCACAGGCTTTGGTGTTCCCGGTAGAACACCCGCACAGCCCGAACAGGTTCCTAACGATTCTCAGCTTTTCCATCTGACATGAAAAAAACACACCGCAGGGACTTAGCTTGTCTTAGTCTGCTAAAAATCCCAGGAAAGTTTCCAAAAATCCTGAAACTCCAGTGTACCCTGCACTCCACAGCTTCACCAGAGTTATTACATCATTATCACTATACATTACTATACCACTCGGGTATTGACGAGACAGTAAAGCGAGTCAAAACTCGCTGAAGATCAAATAAAGTGCTGGGTACGCTCTAGCAAATAGAAACGTTCGCAGGTCAGTTGCAGTTTAGGGCTGATGTGAGATGGAGTACCAGATTCTAAGCAAATATGTTAATTTTGACTTTTAATGCTTACGTTAATTAATAACGTGCTGCATTTGGTACATCACGGTACACGCGCTCCATTTGTGATCACCATTATGTAAAATGGTTGGAGTGTGCCCAGTGTCAGGGTCCTTCCCGGGCAGCCCACCTCACGGCATGTTCTCCCTTAACCAAGTTGTGCAGCGGCTATCATTGGGGCTGGCCACAACTCTGGAGGAAGCACGGCTTCTGCCGATCTGGCACCGCGGCAGCAGCAGCCAGCTGCAGAGAACGGAGCTGGCACCTTAAAAGCCCTGGCAGGAAGGAAAAAAGATGAAGAAAAATTCCCTTCCTTCTCAGAGCGGGAGGTGCCCGTGCAGGAGACCACAACCACCCCGGCAGTGCCGAGTCTCCTCTGTTCAGGATTTTTCAGTGGGAGGTAGTCACACCCGTGCTTTGCATTGGCCTCTTACAGGGTGACAGGTGCAACTACTTTCCGTGATTTATTTCCGTTTGTACCGCATTTGTCACTTTGGGTGGAATAGAGTGACCATGTCCTGTCAAACAGCAGCAGCGAGACGCCGTGTATCGTAAATACGTGTGCAACACGTATTTATAACAACAGAAGCAGCCACCTGAGTCACAGGTAGCGTAGAAAGGGTACACAAAGACGGGGTCAGTGTCTGTCCCGACACTGAGCACACCTTTTCCTCACACACGTTTCCAGGGCCAGCATCTGCGGGGTGGCTCCGGCCTCCCCCAGA
>NW_010527068.1:31510-31759 GCF_000687285.1 Phaethon lepturus
CGCCGCGCCCAGGCCCCCCCCGCCTCGTCACGTTAAAGCCACACGCGATGAGAGAGGGCGGACCGGGCCCGCTCCCCGTTAAGCTCCTATACTCTCTGTTACGCCGCTTCACCCCAACCTGCCGCGGAGGAGGTGGCGACCGTTACGGGGAGGGGCGGGGCCCCAAGGGGAGGCGTGTCTTGCGCGTGCGCCGGGGCGGGCCGGAAGTGCCCGCGGGCGACGCGAGGTGGGTGTGACCGGAAGTGCGCA
>NW_010527069.1:0-4272 GCF_000687285.1 Phaethon lepturus
TGGAGGGGCCGCGCAGTGCCCCGCCGCGAGCTGCGGGCGGCCGGGCTGCCAGCGGGCGCTTGGCCGAGGCTTTCTTCCGGGGCTGTGCGTGTTCGTCCGTGTCTGTCCTTGTCGTCTGCTTCGCTGTGACCGCCCGCCCGCTGTCCTTGCGGCACCCGGAGGTCGGGAGCTTGTCCCAACGTCAGAGGAGCCCCGCCGTGCCCGGCGTGGCAGGCAGTGTTTGCTCGGCTGCCAGGGAGCCCGAGAAGGCGATGGCTCGGTCCATCGCCAGCACGGTTTTCCCAGAGATTTTCACCGCTTTGGCCTGTTCTGTACCCTGTAGCGTTTCCTCTGCGTGCCCTCCCCAGATCTGTTACTTTTTTCAGGGCATATGTAGCTACTCTTTCACTGATTCCTTGAAATAGTGCTGGGAATTGCTTTATAATTTTGGTGGCACTTTGCTGTTTGATTATTTAATGCAGATTATTTAATGTATTGAAAGTCCAGTACATCAGCCAGCCTCTAGTTGAAGATGTGTGCATGTGTTGACTTCTGTGCATGTCACAGGACTTAGGTTTTTGTTAAGACTCCCTTCTAGTCAGGAGAAAAAAATGTAGTTCAATGCCATTAACAATTATTTGGACAGTTTACTTTTGCATGCTTTTGCATGCATGCTTTTGCATGCATTTGTGAAATCTTTACATATAACCATAGATACAAGATAGTTTTGGTAGTTTTTAAAAATCTGAGTGGTTTTTATACATACATACATACATACATATATGAAAACACACACAGAAAGCTATGCATATGCACTTATATAGAGAAAGAAGAACTACGGCCATACTGTTTTTTCCTACTTTTTATGTTCTGACTGTCCCATTGGTTACCGTTGCTTCCTCCCTCTTAAAATGGCAGCTTTTTTACAGTGCTGAAGATTAATTCTCAGTCTCATAAAAATGCTTTGGAATCTGTGAATAGGAATTTATGAATTCCTCTATGCTAATGCAGAAACTTACTGTTCATGTTTGTCTGCTTGTTTCTGCCCTGCTTGTAGTCCTCTGTGGTGTTGACTCAACTGTTGCCTGTGCCATGTGGTAAATAGGATCAGTCAACTGATTCAGGTTAAAAATAATTTTGTTTGTTTGTTTTAAAGTGTTGCCACTCTACCTTTTAAGCAGTTATTCCAGAACAAATAGTAGGATGTAGTGGCACGGTGAGGCGGAGTGAACAGCATGGAAATGTGAGGCAGAGACTCATAAGTTGGCATTTCATCCAGAAAATTTCTTTGAAATAGTGCCTTAGGTTCCTTCCCTGCCACAGAGGGAGACTGAAAGAATTACTGCCTCTTAATATTTTCAGTAACAGGGAGGTCAAAGATATTTGTCTGAGGGGTACTGGAACTTGCGTTTCACATTTCATAGGAGAGTGGCCTGATCATAAATCTGCAGGTTTCCTCGAGAAGAGGCAGGGAAGAGCACTATGAGTCTCTGTTATTTAAAGTTTTCCGCATCTTTGCACTCATTGCATGTTGGAAGAGCGAGAATAAAATTTTCCTCGGAGTAAGGAAAAGATTTCAGAATAAGATGGTTTTGGCAGTATAAAGGAACAGTTAAGGCTGTTATTCATTGCATGACTTTTGTAAAGTAATTATTTTCTTGATGAAGTAGGCACTGAAACTTACATCTTTCCTCTTCTCAGTTACTGTTTTAGATGAAAAAGGTTGTTAAGCAGCCTCTGCAGTCTCCCTGCTTGGAAGGGATAATCAAGGCACATAATTAAAGAAAAGGATTCAGGGCTCTAAATTTTAAATTCAGGATGTCTTCCTGCAGCTCATAGTGAGTTAATAAAATTAGATAGAGATGCATGGGGGAAAGTGTATCTTTTGCTTCTGTTCTTTCTATTGCTTCTTGAAAGCAGCTGTTTTGTTTGTTTTTCTTTATGGATACCTTTCCTATATACCATATAATCCTCTGTATTTTACCAGAAATCTAGATTACTTTGGCTTCATAAATTTCAGTAGACAGGTAGATGCCTCAAAGCTTGGCAGTATTCAAGACCCATTTCTAGTTTTAGTATCTCACATCTCATTTTTTAAAAAGGGGATAAAGGAACTTCCCTACCTCACAGAATTGTGAATGGTTTTATTATAATACAAACCACTTAAACTTATTTTCCAGTTATATTGGTCAGCAACTATCCAAAAGTCTACTTCTTTGAGAAGCTAATGGTTTGCAGCACATCTTGCAATTGGACACACAAATCTTGTGACGCTGGTTTCCTTTCAGAAAAGTATTTTCACAGATACAATTTGGTGCAAGTAGCTTCTTTGTTACAACAAATTCAGAGTATATTTAAAGTCTTCATCTAATTTATTATTGGAGTAATTTGTGTATTTGCCAATCCATAGAAAGAATGTACTATACCAGCTGTACATATAAGGTATGCTAGATGTGTGTCTTCAAGTAAATATAGGTGTTAGAATACTAACAATAAAAGTTAACACTGTTCTTAGGAGATGACTGAATAAGATGCGGGACAACTGTGAGGGCATTTGCGTGATTCTTCCATCACTTCAGCAGTATCCTTTTGTTTACTGAGGTTCAGACAAAGGTTTGGTCAAGTTTGGTACAACTTGGTTAAATTACAGTTTCCTGTTGATTGCCCAAATTAGATTATGAAAGTAATATAGCTTATTGTTTGAGCGCTGTAGGATTAAAGTTAAAACCTTTACGCAGTAGTTTTATTTGCAGTGGTTTTTGCAAATTTTTTGCATCTCCAGTTTTTCTGCAGTTTTCAGAACTTCGGTTACAGAATAATATTTCAAATTTCAAAAAAACCTCAAATAATTTCAAAATCAGAGGCAGCTTCCCTCTGATTTTCAAAAAAAGTCCCAAGATCACTTTCCAATAGTCACAAGAGAGATTCTATTCTGATTTCCATGAGTTATATTTGGTTCTTACAAATACTATGACATCCTCTAATGCAAAGATTGAATTTATCAGTACATGTTTAAGCACTTCAAAATATGCATGCCAGAGCTGCTTGATGATTCTGAACTGGTTACTGGTAACAAGGAACTAAATGTTCGATCCGAAGCTAAGACAACACACAGCAACATTCCTTATACCTTTATGAAGATATGTGTGCCTAGTTTAAATCACTTAAGAAGTGGTTACTGAGTCCATAATTATTCTATCTGGTGGTAAGCCTAACAGACCATGAGCTGATGTCATGTCTGGAGCTGATACAGAAGGTAGAGGTGCCTCCTTTGCTTATGTAACAGCTTTGAAGCTTTCATGCTCTAAGACCTGTCAAGGTTTCAGGAGCTTGAAATTATGTTGAATGTGCTCTTGAGTTTGACCTCTTCAGGAGGAAAGTTGTACCTTGTTTGTCTGTCTTTCTTGATTACTTCAAGTTCTACCTCTTAGCTATCTGCAGCCAAAATTTGATTAAGGGGTGTAATTTAAATAATACAGTTATATTTCTTTAAGTTTCATGTGAATTGGAGGAAGGAAGAGGAAGGACTGGAATGTGTGGGAAGTAACTTCCTGACACAGCTGGTAAGTAAGCCTACGAGGGGAGGTGCCTTGCTTGACCTGCTGTTTACAAACAGGGAAGGACTGATGGGAGATGTGGTGGTTGGAGGCCATCTTGGGCTTAATGATCATGAAATGATAGAATTCTTGATTCTTGGTGAAGTAAGGACGGGAGTCAGCAAAACCACTAACACTGACTTGCGGAGGGCAGACTTCAGCCTGGTCAGTCACTGGTTAAGAGAGTCCCTTGGGAGACAGTCTGGAAGGACAAAGGGGTCCAGGAAGGCTGGGCAGTCTTCAAGAAGGAAATCTTAAAGGCTCAGGAGCGGGCAGTCCCCATGTGCTGTAAGACAAGCTGGTGGGGAAGGCAACTGGCCTGGCTGAATAGGGAGCTTTTTCTGGGACTCAGGGTGAAAAGAAGGGTTTATTACCTTTGGAAGAAGGGGCAGGGAACTCAGGAAGAGTACAAGGATCTTGTTAGGTCATGCAGAGAGAAAATTAGAAAGGCAAAAGCCCAGCTAGAGCTCAGTCTGGCTATGGTCGTAGGGCCAGGGATAACAGAAAACATTTTTACAAATATATTAACAACAAAAAGAGCCAAGGAGAAGCTCCATCCTTTATCGGATGCAGGCAGAAACATTGTCACCAAGGATGAGGAAAATGCTGAGGTACTTAATGCCATCTTTGCCTCAGTCTTCAGCAGACAGATCAGTTGTCCTCAGAGTATACAGCTCCCTGAGCTGGAAGACAGGGA
>NW_010527070.1:0-18568 GCF_000687285.1 Phaethon lepturus
GTTTTCACATATTCTTACTCCTCTCTCTGGCCTGCAAATGCTGCATGATGTCTTTTTCCCCTTCTTAAGTATGTTCTCTCAGAGGTGCTGCCGCCGTCGCTGACGGGCTGGGCCTTGGCCAGCGGCGGGGGGGTGTCCTGCGCCCGGCGGGCCCGGGCTGGCATTGGCTCTGTGGGACACAGGGGAAGCTTCTGGCAGCTGCTCACAGCAGCCGCCCCCGAGCCCCCGACGCCGAACCCTTGAACGCGAATCCAATACAACATGTAATGAATGGAAACAAAGCTCATTAATTGCAAAACAGGATTCCAGGGACTCTTGATGTTTCATTCTTTTGTTAGCATTTTGAGTGGCCCCATCAAATTGGATGTGTTATTAGTCTTTCACATACTTTCCCATGTTTCTAAAATTAATGAGCTCTTTAAGAGAACTGCACCTGAATGCTGAAGCTGACAGTCCAGATGTGGATATGGGCTAATTCATGAATGATTACTCTGATTTCTGCCCTTTTCCTAGATAATTCTCTTAGGGCACAGAAGGTGGAACCAACTGCATTGCTGTGAACTCGTGTACCTCTTTCAAAGACAACATATCAACTTATGCATCAAAAGGAAGATAAGCTTGATCTAAAAAATCCAGTTATTAACTGCAATATTCTACATTGATGTAAAGTTGTGCATTCTAGTAGAGAAACTGGCTTAATCAAAAATTTTCCATATACCTGAAGCACTCAGGTACAGATAGTCACTTCTTTATACTTCTAGCAATCAATCCTAACTGTCAAGGCTAATAAAATATATGAACCTCTGAGATATTATATATGCATCCTTATTTAAAGCCAATGTTTCTTATTGAAGAGACTTACTTCTGTGGCTTTAAGACATCTGTCTAACAAAATTCTTACTCATGCTAAAAATGATCAGGCCTTACTGGTCATAATGGTGCCCACTATCTTCAACAAGATTTTTATCACTTCCTTGGTTCAGAGAAAGTTGCAAGTTAACATCCATGGATTGAAACAGCCCATTCTTCTAAAATAAAATTTTATGTCTTCCCAGTAACGTTGCTACTATTCCCTGCTATAAATAGCAACAGTTTAAAAAAACAGATGATTAAAGTCATGCCCAGCTAGTGAAGAAATTTACTGACTACACTCCAAAAGCACGAATGACATGTGAGGTGGATTCACTGCAGAAAGATGGCTGGCTGGATCATGGGCTTCAAAAAGACTTGCTTGTGCATTTTGAATCAAATACATAGGTGTGCTTGCAGACCCAGTAACCTGAAGAAGGACCATCTAATGGCTTCCCTAGATTCTGGGTCATGCTGGAATAAATCCTGGTGCAAAGTGCTAATGGTGTTGGAAAAGATAGAAAAATAAGTACAAACCTTTGGTGGTCAGGATGGTCCTAGGAAAGGATAGAGGTTGTATGAATTTTGCACTAATTTGATAGAATCCACATGGCACACTCCAAAGATGCTCCAAAGATGTAAGGAGGAATCAGGTTCCGAAAGCTGCACTGCTGCAAGTACTTGGCACCTTGCTGCAGACTTAAGTGCTTGCTTGTGACATCTGGACAGCCTGGGCATAGGTAAAGTCATGAATGCTGCCAGCTAGGGCTCCTTAAGCATCGTGCAGAAACTTTGAAGCCATGGGACAGCCCAGGAAAATCTATGGAAAGTGCTTCACTCACAAAACTCAGCAAGTGTAAGCCTCCTCTTTGTTTTTTTTTGGAACGGCGGTACAGCCAAGGGTACATCTTGATTTGAGTCCACATGGTTATTAATGCTACTTTATGCCTATCAAAGCTTTCAAATATAAGAGGAAAGAATACCAACATCTCTTATCCTTCCCTATTTTCAGTTCTACTAGACAATCCCATACAGCAAAGAAAGCTTCTTCTCCCTTGTTAGTAAATCTGTCCCCAAAAGGGAGCTTTCCAGTCATCCCAGCCCACAAGCTTTCCCTATGTTTTAAAACGTTTACCTGAGATTCATGCACAGCTCATTTGCTTCTCCTGAAATCTATCTATCTGGTGAATTTAGAGCAAACTCTGTGACTACAGTGTGTTGAAATGCTGTGTGCTAAGACATGAGAAGGAAAATCGGGATGGTATGTGCCTTTTGCATTGATCCTGTAGAAGCATTACTTTGAGTGATACCAGAGAGCAATAATCCTAGGAACATGAAAGCTGATAATGTACAAAAATCAATATTTACTCCAGGAGTCATAATGGGGCTTTCTACATGAGTAACTGCAGTATCTATAATGCTATCTGTGATGCAAAATTACTCAAGAAACTCGATTAAACTAAAGGAATTTTGCTAGAAGGCACAATAAAATGAAGGATGACAACAAATTGGAGAACAGTGAGCTTGAAGTGGAAAGGACTTTTTGCACAAATCAGCAGCTGCAAAGGAAAGACATCAAAGACAAATGGGGCAATAAAAATAGCACCTCTGAGGAATGCTTCTATATCCGACTTTTTGCAAAAAAGCCATTACAGCAGAGACAATAACACTCCAGATTTGAGCAAGGAAGTGGGAAATATGAATGCTTAGTAGACTAGTGGACCAAGATGATAGTCTGAATGCAAGGGACGGTAGCTGCTGAGAGCAAGTGGAAACAACTTAACCTCCATGAGGAATACATTGAAGTCATAATCACTATACATAGTGATTTTATTGTCATCTTCAATTAGCACCTCTAGGTTTTGGTGAAGTGCCCAAGAAATTCTGTAATTAATGACATTACTTTTTTTTCTTATACTCAGTCTTCTGGCTGCATTACCTATTCATTAGGGCTGGTGACATATTTTTCATTATATATTTTTTAATTATTATTAGGAGGAGCTTTGGTTTTCAGCTAGGGAAAGTAGTCTTGCAGAAGATTATTGCTGTCCAATATGTCCTTAGGAGGTGGTGGTGGTGTGTGTATGTATATATATATATGGCTTTCATTCCCCTTCACTTTACACTACTATGTTACAAACCTTTCTGAGGTTTAGAATTACACAGAAAAAAACCCAAGAAAATGTTGTGGAAGATATTTTCTTTGCTTGCTTCTTCTGAAGATGACACTCACTCAATTTTCTAGCCCTGTCCTTTCTATCCCATCTGCTAGAGATCAAAAGAAATGAGAAATTTAGGTTCCAAATAATATACACAGTGAGTGGTAGGGCTGTCTTGTCTGAACAGATTTCTCTGTAATTTTTTTGTCTTAATGTATGACTCCATAATAATACGGTCCTATATTATTGATGTTTTTTTCTTCAGCTTTGTCCTTGATTCTGTGTCTATAACACCTGCAGTGTGGTTATTCCAGAACTGGGATTTTCTCATATTTCAACACAGTATGGTCATCAAAACTGTTCTCCTGTGGATGCTTTTGTTTCCTGAAAGTGATGGATCTTGGCTTGAAGTTCCTGCAAATGCAAACTACAAGACACCCCTCTAGGTTGTATAGTGAAAAGTGAATCCTTGCCCTAAAATACAACTGTTGTTATGGTAGTATGTTTTGGTAATTCTCTACAGATAGCTACCTTTCTATTGCCATCTCACAGTTCAGGAAGTTTGATAAGGCACTAATATGACTGTGCCAACAATTTCTACGGATTTGTGCTGCATATGCTCAGTGCATGGGAGTCTTGGACCAACCAGTATAAATTGGAACAGCTCCATTGCCTTTGGTTAAATGCCAACAAGAAGGAGCTTGATCCTTTTGATTTCCAGAGGTGTTAGTTTCTCATGTTGAAGTTAGACTAATGTCTTGATTTTCATGGGGGTGTGTTAATTTGCTGGCTGCGTTTAATGACCCTGACAGCTCCTGAATCCACACAAAAAGGAATTCACACTGCTGCTTTCTGAGGAGGTCTCTAATGACTATATCCTAATTAGCTCTTGTAATTATAACCAAAGTTTTGACATGGTGTATAACAAGTTTTAAGTTGAGCCAAAAGTACATAGTGTTCTTTCCTTGAAATTGGGAGTGTCTGTAGATGCATTATTGATGAGGATTTCTATAACAGTCCAGGTTCATTCTCCTTAGGACAGTGTTCTATTTCTATGAAAAATGAAAGCTGGTCTTATGAATACTAACTTGCATTCTCTATGTAATTAAGAAATGTGCATATAATTTATTGACAGGACACTGAAATATCTGTGTCATGCGTAGATGGGTTGTTAACAAGTAATTAAGACCTTCAGAGTTCCCTTTCAACCAGTATTTCTGTGGCTGTTATTTAATAACGTGAATATGCAAGTTGTGGAATGAGTCTGTGTTTAGAAAAGCCCACAGACACATTTGTCCATTTGACTCATGCCACCTGAATGAGTCAAGGTTAACTCTATCTTTTGAGTCTTATACATAATTAGTGTAGTGCCAATTCTTAGTCAGACAGCACAAAAATACTCTATATACTCTACAAATAGCCTCCTTAATACTTTAGTCAATATTATTTATTGATTTCTGAACTAAAACACGGTGTAACATTTCTTTGTAATCTTTCACAGCTGCTGTATTCTCCTGAGATCTGGCTGTTTCACAAAGGTGGGTAAAGTATCTTTATTGTCAAGCTCAGCTGTTTCATATAGATGCAATACCTATGAAATTGTCACTGCTCATTCTAGGCCCATCATTTCATCCCATCCCATCTGTTCGCGTACTTTTATGAAATACTTTTAATCTCAGAATAATGTGTTGCCCATAGCAATCCATTCCTTCCTTGGTAATTACTGCCGCTCATGTATTGTATGGCAATATCCAGATCTTCTAGTGTCTCTCACAAGTAAGTAATGTGTCAGAGAGTTACTCTGCTGTTGGGAAGCGCTTTGGGGATGACAGTACTCCCTCTCATTCAGTGCTCTCTGTGGCTGCTCCAGCTGCCCATAACGACAATGAGCTGGAGCATCAGGCCCAGAGCCAGTCGATGGAGACACTGCCAACCCTCCAGGAGCTTATTGTGATAGTCACTTTATAGACTGCTGCCAGAGAATAATCAGCAGGAGGAGATTATGGATCAGACGTGCTGCTTATATCGTCATTAAAGGACAGACTGCATGAGGGTTTGGCAGGTTTCTTGTGAAGTGTTCAGTCTGCTTGGTACACTCAGAAATCTCCACGCAGAGAAAAAGCAAAAGCAGCTGACTACAAACGCATGATTTGGATAGAGCAATAACAAGGATGTTCCTCGCTACCTTTAATGGATGGAGGGCAGTCTTTATTGGATGCAACGTAAGGTGAAAAGATCAGCACCCTTGCACAGTTATGGCAATTCATCCTCACTTGGAAATTCAGGACTGAATTTCCTTTGGCACAAGAAAGAAATTGAGATCTAAGAAAGTCCTTTCCTTTGCAAGTGACTGGATCTGGACAGTATCTGGTGCTGGCTCCCCCAAATCCCATGGAGCAGTCAGGAGAGGATGAAGGATGGAAACCTGACTAGACTGCGCAGCCCAGCTGCCCCCTCCAGCCCCAGTCAGCTGTCTTTACTGCATCTGGGTTTTGTTGGTTGATATCTTCTGGTCCTATTATTTGGACCACTCCTGCTTGTAAAGAATTACATTATTTTGCATTAAAGATGGTTAATAAATGTAGGATGCTCCCCTGCGTAGAGCTTGAGCCAGTATATTTTTTGAAGACTTTGTATCTCCTGGAAGAGGTTCTGTCAGTCCGTCACAGAACAGAGTCCTGCATTGTGGAGCTTCACCATTCAACCACTATGCCTGGATGCAGGCGCTGTATCCACCTCCACAGCAAAAAAACAACTGTAGCTTACCAGAACAGCAGTGATTTGGAATCTGCTTGAACAGAGTTCCTAGAAGAGAAGGTTTCTCCCAGCATGAGCAAGGCTTTAAGGTCAACCCAGCTGATGTAACATGGGCTTCTGAAGCCTGAATATTCATGCCAGAATTATCATCCCATCACACAGGATTTGCTTAAGGTCTAAGTATGGCTAGAACCAGTTTTAATTCTGCATATTTCTGACTTGTCATGGAAATTCTCCAAGAACAATCACACTATCATGTGATTCAAACTAGAGCAAGACCTTAGATAAAGGTATAAATCTGGCAGCAATAAATTTACTGCCAGATTTCTGCAGACTTCCAACTGTAACCCATGCTAATACCTCATTACTTTTGTAAACATAGTTGCATCAAAGACTCCATGTGGTAAGTGCTACAGAATGAGTTCTTATTGACTTTCACATTATTAGTCTGAGGGGACAGATTCAGATCTGCCTTCATAACAGGCTGATTCTCTCCAAGTGAGCTTCATTTTCCATCAGAAGGGTTGCATGAAATGTTTCTGCGAGAGTGCTTTGTCTGCTAGCTCAGTTACTGAACAGCAATGTTTTATCTGTATGAGGCCCTTTCTCCCGAGCCACCGAGGCGCTCTGCAATCTTCTTGCAACAATTCTCACTAGTTTTGCAATTCTTAAAGGTTGCTGTAAATGTTCATTTAGTTACTTGTACCTCAGACTCCTGCCAGCACAACCCTGTGTGTTAAAGACGAGACACAATATACCTCTTGACTGGAAGAGTCTGCCAACAGAAGACATTTCGTGAAATGTGGAACTTTGTGAAACTATTTCATCAATACTGTGCTATTATCAGAAAGGTTTACTTCACTAAAGCCCTACATAATATGACTTTTGATGGGTTAATCACAGCTTCATTTATGGGAGACTAACTCTGTCAGTTAAACCAGCTGTCAAGGTTACCACTGAAATCAATAGTGAGAGAAATACCTTTTAAGATGCCCCTTTTATCCCAACGTAGGTGGAGGGGGAAAGAACCTCCTTTTTCTTGAGGCCACAGAAGGAGCTTAGAAATACTAAAGTTTAAATCTAGACTAATTTGATGCAAGATAAATCTGGGCCTGGACATGCTTTGACAGTATAGGTGGATGGTTATTACTACATTGGTGAACATTTCTCTGGATACATATGCTGTTAGAGTAAGAAGCTTTCAAGGCACAGAGTGAGGCAGGAGAAGAACTTGGAAAAATCCACATCTAAACCACAAACTCTTTCCTTCCAAAAACCACAGAAGAATTGGTTAGTTAAAGATTTCCTCAGGATTTTAGCAAGTTTAGCAAGGATAAGAACCCTTTTTCTTACCCACCAGAATGCACAAAGTAATGAGCTACTCTAAAGGGCAACGGGAGCCACTTCAGACGTTTTTGAGGATAGTTCTGCTATTATACCTGAAAAGAGGAACTGTGCATGAGTGCCAGGAGGGATGCTCTTGATATGCTTAAAAGATCGGAACTGAATGGTAGAAGTAAATGAGTGGCTTTCATAAGGGAGGGAGGTAACAAAAAGGATTCTGTAGGAAACTGTGTTGCTGAACATATTCATTAGTGACCTAGAAAAAGTATTAACAGTGAGGCTGACAAAATTTGCTGCTGATATAAAGCTATTCCAGAGCAATAAGGACAAAGACTTAATAAGGACAAATTGTAAAGAATTGGAAAAACACTTTACAAGATTGAGTGAGAAATAAAATCACAGAAAAAAATCACTGTGGATGAATGTGAAGTGAGGGGGAAGATGAATATAAAGGTAGATGCCTGAAAACAGAACTCATGGGGTCTCATCGATCCTTTACGACTCAAGTGAGAGCTTGATATTAAGGCAACAGTTCCATGAAAACACCAGTTCAGAGCTCAACAGTAATCAAAAAATGCTAAATCAAATTATAAGAATCATTAGGAAAGAAATAGAAAGCAAAATAGATCATTATGACACTGTATAAATTCATGATTCTCCCAGACTCTGAATACCATGAACCATTCTGCCACTCAGTATTCAAAAGTGAGATATTATTAATAGAAAAGCTACCAAGAAGGGCAATGAGGACAATTAAAGACATGGCATGCCTTCCATGCAAAGTGCAATTGCATTGACTGAGTCTCTTCATACTGGAAAAAAAGAGTAATTCAGGGACTGGACAGAGGTCTACAGAATCATGAGTACCATGATAAAGAGGACTAGGGAATTACTTGTATTTTGTCATCCAATTCAAGGACCGATCTACAAGATGCTATGGCAGGAAAAGGAGTTCTCCTGCAGTATGTGGTACATCTGAGAACTCATCACCAAAGGATGTCTTGGATGATAGAAGTTCGGACTCAAGGGAGAAGATATCCATCATGAATTATTAAATTAGCTCAGGGTTCCACAACTTCCATGAAGATATGGATTGGGTGGCTCAGCTAGGAGATTTGTCTCCCTTCAACTTTTCTGTTGTGGCTCAGGTATTGCTAGAGACCGTCTCGGTCCTAAGGAGGCAAAAGACCAGAAGCTCATAATGCCCTCAGGGGAGACCTTTTGGGTCACTGGTGGAGCTGCTGACTTTTTCTAGCTGTGTGTTTTGAAGGACTACAAGGGTCTCTACTACACAACTCTGGGCATCCCATCCCAAACAAAGGATTATTTTTTTCTTGAGCTTAATGAAGTTCTCTTCAGCCCATTTATTCAGCCTGTTTAGATACTTATGGATGGCAGCCCTGTCCTCCAGCATTTCAAGTAGTGGTGGTGGTCCCTGTCCCACAGTACTTTCCAGAGGAGCAGAGTGGGCAGGAATAGTGTCACCTCTTGCTGTGTTCAGCACATCCAGGTTTTCTTCCCTTGTCTATTGCTGATGAAGAGCAAAATCCTCAGAGAGGAAGTTTGGGTCTGAACTGCCATGCCTGTTTTTGTGAGATGTTAACTCATATGCTTCAGCACAGAATAGGCATTGAATCCCCTGTGGCACTGAATCTTCCAGAAATACCTCAACCATGATAACTTCTTGAAAATAGGCATGATGGACTGCTGGGAATGAGCACAAGGCTGCCTTTGAGTGTTTGGTGGTGTCTTCCTGAAAAAGCTGGCATCTGGGAAATGAAAACTCAAAGCTTGTGGGTCAAACTTGGTAAGAGGAGAAAGGAAGAAAGGAATAAGATGCTAAAGTAAGTTTTCACAGCATGCCTGTTTGAGGTTGCTCCACTAAATAATTCCATGTCTATCTCAGTCCAGTAGTCAGAAAACCAATTTCATTCTTAAAATGAGAAGATAGAGCTCCTGGGAGTTTTGCTGTTACCTCATTAAACACTGAACAACAGCCATCAATGGACATTTTCATCCCAAATTCCCCACAATGCCAGTTTAGAGATACACACCCTGGGAAGTATTGCAAAGGGCATGCTGACATCTGGAAGGACTTTCCACTTCTCCAGCCAAGCACTTAAATTCTCTTCTCATTCCCAGTCTGTCTTACAAATAGCATGGACGACCATGACCTGACCCTGGACACCTAATGCTCCCACTAGCTGTAAGACTCAAGAGACAACTCTTCACCATGAGTACAGAGGTTATATAAATGCACCATGAAAAATAGCAAGGTTCTTCTCAGTAGTGTATGAGAAGATCAGCAAAGGAATGCTGTTTGTAAGCTGAGTGCTGCTCCAGCTACATGCAGCATGCGTTGCTCAAGGTTTTAATGTAATGCCATTGGAGCAGGTCCCAGATGAAGGAATTTTGTTCCAGCCTGAGTTGCAGATCTTCACACCAAGTGGGAAACTCCACACATGCAGCAGAAACTCGAGCTCCACTCACTCATTGTTCTGCACATTCAGAAAAATTCCTCGGATCATTTGTGCTGAGCTGCTGTGTCTGCCCTGTTGGCCATCTCACCGGAGGGCAAGCTCTTCATATCTCTCCAAACTCTGGCTTTGACTGCTGTTCTCTCTGGTGATGGCTGCAGAGTGTTAAAATGCTCTCCCACCTCATTTAGTTGTTACCATCTTTATGTTGATGGTTGACTCCATACAAAGCCAGCTCTTTGGTTTATGCACATTCCCATAAATTTAAGATGATGCATTTAGCTGTGAGTGAGAGCAGATCCTGCATAGGCTCCTGTTGCTTTCTGCAGGCTGAGCAGACTCAAGAGAAATGGCTGTATCTGACTATTTATTAACAAGTCCCTTTATCTAACTGTATCTGACTATTTATTAAGTCCCTTTCCAACAGTGGGCTTTGGCAGGCACTTACAGAAATGTACAGAAATGAGGTAAACTTGGATCTTCTTCCAGGAATCCTACACCAACATTTGGTGATTCATGAATGTCAGACAAAATCTTTGTCTTTGTATTTAATAATCCTCAAAGACTTTCCCTTCCAGGGGGTCTCATAGATTTTGGAATCCACAGAATTCTAACATTCAGCAAGTAATTTTGCAAGTTGTCTACATGCTGGTGGGCAGAGCAGCGTTCACCCTTCCATTTCACTCCTGATTTAATATTCAGCATTTCCCCTTCTGTCTTTTTTTAACGTGAAAGACAATCTTTACAACTTAGTTGTTCCTTATACAGAGGCTGTTCTGCAGGCATTGCCACTGTTTTTTTGCTCCTGGACCATAGAGAAAATGAATTTGTGAAAGGTGGCTTACCTTTAGTGACAGAGAGCTTAACTAACCGAATTTATTGCATATCAGCTGATCCATGCTATGTGGCAGTGTGCCCACATTTGGCAAGTACAAGGCAAATTATCTCACTTAACTACTTTAGCTTTGTTTTTTATTAATGTTTATGAAATAGCAGGTTTGGTTTTTTTAAATTAAGGCTTGGAACTCCAGTCAATGTTGCAACTGGCTCCTAGACCTTACTTTCCAGCACTGTATGACAGATAACATTTTTCTCCTGGAATGCTCTTTCACCCTATCAGAGACTACTGAAAACTGGGTTGCAATTTTTTTTCTTTTAATTCATTTAAGCAGCTTAACTGCATTTCCAAGGTTACTTTACTGTCTGTGTACATAGTAATATTTCTTTGCATTGCAAGATTAACACAAGGTTATAAAGTAAAAAACTCTATTCATAAAACCTTTTGTATCCTAAAAATGAAGTTCAGGCTTTGGCATCACACCATATGCAAAGAGACGGAGCAGATTAATTGAATCCCTCAATTTTTGTGTTCCATTACAAAAAAGAAAAAAAGAAAAAAAAAAAAAGAAAAGAAACTTAGTGTCATTGCAATGTCCACGGGTCACTTTGGTGTTGCTGTCCATTTCATGTGGAAAATACTCCGGTCATCTACAACTCTAAGATGGCTACTAGAAAGGCTGGTTGCAGTTTTCTCCCAGGTTCGGTAAAACAGCTTTTATTGTTAATGTGAGGTATATAGACTCCTTACTGATTGCCTAGCTTTGCCTCTATAACTACTATGATGTCTCAGTCGAAGAGACCACTAACCATTTCAGGTCAGGACTCGTCAAACACTGTGATATGCCAGCTGCCTCTGAAATTGGTGGGGGGAATGCTAAACTAGGCATGCATTATAGGTTAGCTAACAATGACACAGTTTAGATCAAGTCTTATGTATAGGAATGAGCCCAACAAAATTTCAGCCTAAAAAAATTCCAACGTATCTAATCTCATAAATCTTGAAAACCAGTGGGAAGAAAAAGACACCTCCAGAAAACAATTGAACTCTGAAATACCAGCCTTAGAACAAGAGAGTTGGAGCCATATCATGGAGAGCCCTCACCTTTCCCTTTTTTACTGAGGGACCCTGGATGGCACACTTAGACTGTCAAAGTTCTAGACATCTAAAATGATAGAAGATGAATCATACCTTTTTATTTTCTTTCCCCTTTGCAGGAAAAGAGCATGTCCTTTCTGGACTATGTCCTTAGAGACACATGCTGCCTTTCCAACTCTGCTGTCAAGACCCTCTCTGCAAACATGTTTGACTGCATTTCTTTGCAGGGCAACAGGACTAAAGGCAGAGGGCAGGTCTTCTCCAGTTTAGCAACAGCGTTGCACATCAGGAATCAGTGCACATCCCCCTTCAGTAGCAAGCTAATGCCAACTCTTTCTGCAGATAGGAACTGCCTCTCAGTCCCAGCAA
Organism: Phaethon lepturus; assembly: GCF_000687285.1. Classification (NCBI taxonomy): domain Eukaryota; kingdom Metazoa; phylum Chordata; class Aves; order Phaethontiformes; family Phaethontidae; genus Phaethon; species Phaethon lepturus. Next base: position 11,892 of record NW_010527070.1, read on the forward strand.
GAATACAATTACTTTTCTTTTTCCTACAAACATCTATTCTCCTCGTTTTTTCTGTCTTCCACCCCCTCTGACCTCTTTCCAGCACTTGACAAACAAGTGTGTTCTGTGCTTGTTTGGGTAGCTTTCAACAACTCTATTAGGTTTCTGAGCAAGCACACTTCCCAGGCTGCACTGATGATTTCTGTGAAGATGAAGAGATGATGGTGATGCTACCATCCTATGTTCAGTCTTCCAGGCTATCAGCTCTCATACTTAGAGATAAGGACAAAATGACCTTAAAGAAGGTGTAAATAAATATGGTTTGAGATTTACCCTTTCCCATTTTTTCTTTTTCTTCTTTTACAGAATTCTCCACTGGATCAAATACACAGAATATTTCTGTGACTCTGCTGCAAAGTACTTCCAGGAGCAACAAGAGGTAGATTTAAATACTCAAGTGAAGTTGACCTTTTAAGTGTTAACAGGCATAACTCCAGGGTGAGCAGAATCTTCCCAAGATGTCTGAGAGAAAACAGTATTTTCTCCCAAGAAGTACCCATGTTAAATGTAGATATAGGCAGGATATGTGGCCAAAGCAAGGGAGACTATCAAAATTTTAATTGAGACACCAATGTCACATTATTTTATAGATAACTTCTGAAAATTTTGTAGCACTTTTTCAGGATGTCCTCTGTGGGAAACTGAAGTCCTGAGAAGCTGAGTCTTTCCATAGCCAGATTATACCAGTCTTAAGGGCTGTTACAAAAAACACTTCTTCGGTGATAGTTTGCTCCCACCACTCAGCAATATGGCTTCTGTCTGCCTTGTCCTATATAATCTTGTATAAAACTTGCAATGAGTCATAGGAATTCATGAGAAAACCACAAAGATCTTGCACAGAGTGGGGGGAGTTTTACTATCCAAACGGTTTCCTGTTGTCATACAACTTTTATACCATCTCTATTGCTTCCAGTCCAGGTCGTCTTTCTTGTCTTTTCCCTTGCCAAGTGAAAACTTCTCCATTTGTTTGAAACAGTGGGAGTCTGGAGAAGAAAGACCATGGGAAGGATGAATTCCCAATTTATATGTTTCTGCCAAGCTTATTTTTCAAGCACTTCATCCTGATATATCTCTGAAATTCATTGTTGAGATTTCTTACTTATTGCCGGTTAAGGTTGCAGTTATTAAATGGGATGAGTATGATCCTTAGTTGATGGAAATCAGCACAGCCCACAAAACTTATAAAATGGACAGTGTTTTTGTCAGCTTCAAGGCCAGAGCATACATCAGTTAGGCACTCCAGCTTCTAAGGCCCAAGTTACTCAGAAATCCCATCTAGCAATAAGCTAAATAGCCAATGGCTTGACGCAGGTTCAAAGCCTCACTGACATGCTTTGCAATGCAAGCATAGTATTTACCAACCAGGTGATTAGAAACCTCATGACCAACTTTCAAAATGTTGTGGTTCCTCCAAGAAGAAGGAGAAGGAGGAGTGATTACCCACATACTGGACCATTTTCATTGTGGATCATGGAGTTACATGTTGCTTCCCATACCTTTCTAGGCCATAGGTTATACTAATTTTTTATTTATCACAGTGATAATAAGGTAGCTTGCAGAAGATGGAACAGGGAACCCAATCACTGGAAATCCTTTCCTGGTAATGGTCAGTCATTGCAAGCCCACACTTACTCATCAGCAGCCTTTCATACCTTTTGTTCATATAGTTTGGATGATTCACTCTCCAGGAAAAGTGACTGATTTGCACTTAAGTGACCCTTTTCCTCCTGAGAGGTGTCAGAGAGCCATTATCAGTCAAAATCCTTCTCTTTGCTTTAGAGTAACTTGGCTTGGCTCTTGCCACAGGACATCTGTCTGCAATATGCAATTGATTCTGGTCTCTTTTTCACTGGGCTAGATAGTGTAAATCCTCAACTTTCCCATTGCCTGACTTCAGGGAATGTATTTAGAGCAAGTTGGCACAATCTCTGTCTTGGTGGAAAAGTGAGAGCCAGCTCTCCCAAGTTTTAGACTGAATGTAACACTCACTGCAATTTAGGAGACAACACTAATGTTGGAGTGGATCCAAAGTAGGGCCACAAAAATGATCAGAGGGATGGAACACCTCTCCTAGCAGGAAAGGCTGAGAGAGCTGGGGTTGTTCAGCCTGGAGAAGAGAAGGCTCAGGGGAGACCTTACTGCAGCCTTACAATAATTAAAGGGAGCTTAGAAGAAAGATGGGGACAGACCATCTTTATAGTAGGGCCTGTTGCGATAGGTCAAGTGGTGATGGTTTTAAACTAAAAAAAGGGAGGTTTTTTCACATTTTTCACAATGAAGGTAGTGAAACCCTGGCACAACTTGCCCAGAGAGGTGGGAGATGCCCCATCCCTGGAAACATCCCAGGTCAGGTTGGTTGGGGCTCTGAGCAACCTGCTCTAGTTGAAGATGTCCCTGCTCATGGCAGGGGGGTTGGACTAGATGGTCTTTAGGGTTCCTTCCAATGCAAAGATTCTATGATTCTCTGATCCTATGATTCCATGATTGTAATAGTCCTCAGGGCAACCCAAAGGAGGACTTGTTCCTACAGTTTCCTCAAGAAAACTTATTACCATGATAAGACGGAACATCACCATCCCACTCTCTGTGTTGAACCTACCTTATCAAGATGTCCCTATTCCTCCCCCACAAGCCCCTCCACATCCTCAAATTTAATGCAAACTAAGTTCTACTTTCAGTACTTATATGGTCCCTTCTGCTGAGAGATAGGTTCGTTTTTCTAAATCTGATGGAAATTTTTAGTTCTCTTAGAAAACAGTGCCAGCTGGAATATTCAGTCTCTGTGTGTCCAGCAAGCGGCATTTTCCATTTCCTCAGTAAAATCCTTTTGGCTACATCAAGTGCTGCAGGAACTCACATACTCATGCAAATGAGGAATGATGCAAATTGGGATCTTGCAGATTGGAGTTGCAGACTTGAAGACAAGGAACAAAATCGGAGGCTTCAGAAGATGAGATTCATATCCTCCAGGAGTCAGTCAGGTCACTGTCTCTCAACTTGGTGACGTTATACAGCAGTAATATATGCGATCTGTGCAGGCAGGCTTTGCAAGCAGCACTCTTCCCTTTATCAGGCAACTGCTTTTCGTGGTGCAGGCTCATGGATTTCCAACAGTATCTACGAAAACGATCTTGTTTGGTAAAAACTTTTGGAGTAATAGGTTTGAGGCTCTCTGGATATAATACTCAGCAAATTCTCAGTTGTTGACAGAAACAACTAATTACATCATTTGCATATATTTCTAATTCATGCCTTGTCATTTCCTGTTTCCTATTTTAGAAAACCAAAAGTCCCTGATTTAGGGCCAGGTTCTCAACCCTTTTATTATTGAAGAACAACCTGGGAGCGAAATAGATCCTTCTGAGCTGTGCACTCCCTGTACTCTTGCACATGAATGCAGAGAACCTGGAAAATGCCCAGTATGTTGAAGTTTGGTGGGGCTGATGAACCACATAGACAAAACTGGAATCCAGGACAATGATGCTAAAAACCAAGCTATTTTTTCAGCATAGTCTAGTTCTGAGACAGACCTTATTCTGGTTCTGCAGAATAGATGACACTCTGAAGATCTAGGTCCCGGTTCTTCCCAAACTGTGCAAGATCCCCAAGATACTGGAGATCAAAGCCTGCTTAAGCAAGACACTATAAACCCAGCTGGATGTCATGGGGATATGAAAACTCTCAATTGTCAACTACTGATAGAGCTTTACACTTATAGCTCTGGACTATCCAAGAATGTTGTCTCCACCTCCTGGTGGGCTTGTGCCCTTCGTCTACCTCATCTTCCCAGATGCAAACTCATGATACTAACATACCTCTATTGTGCAAGGTTAATTTAAAGATCTCTTCAGTAATGCAGATTGGTGTAAGATGCTTGAACCCATGCAGGGTGCAATGGGGCAGTGAGACTAACATCAACTCCTGCAGACAAGCAAGGCTGAAGGAGATCTCACAAAAAACTGTGAGCAAGGAAACTTTGCTCAGATACTTGCTTATTTGTGCTTGTTTCTCAATGTGGGTAGCAGCCCAAAAAACTACATGGGAGCTGTAAACTTGTACTCCAAAAACTTGAGAAAGCAACTAGATGAGCAGGTTTGCCGGTGTCAGCAGCAATGACTATATTCTGAACACCAGCAAGGATGGCTCTCCAGGGTAGTCTTCAGTAAAGGAGCACTTAGTTAACCTGTCTCATTTTCTAGCAAAATCTTCAAAGCCACATTAGAGCAAGGAGGTTTTTTAGAAAGAGTCTGGACCTGATTCCCACCTGCTGACAGCTGCTGTAGAGAGAGCTCTGCTCTTTTCCTTGGCTAAGACTCTGCCTCATCTATTTTTTCCACCTCAGTTAAAATCAGCTCCAGCAAGTTTGCAAAGGCATATGTGACAAAGCTTCAGTGTTCTTGAGGGTTGTTTTTTTTAATGTGAACATTAAGATTGCTATCTAATTGCAAACTGATTAAATGCAGCCCCAGTTGCAGATTATGGTCTGCCAAAAAGAGAGACCTCTCCAACTGCTCTGCTTACCGCTCCCAAGTGCTGCAGGGAGCCCTGTACAGGGAGTTTTGTGGGTGAAGAGCACTGGGGAAGCACAAAGCATTATTGTATTCTGTAAATACATTTTGCCAGGCCTTGACCTTTCAGGTTCTTGCTGAATGTCTCCTCCTTGCAAGCAAGAGAAAAGAGTTAACATTTCACTCCTGTTTTTCAACCTCAGCAGAATAATTTTCAATAGGGCATGAAAAGAATAGGCCTTGTTGCTTCCTTCCTTTAACCTTTAAAGGGAGTTTTGTCTTTCCATGAAGTCTGCTTCTGCTTTGTAATTTGAACTTGCTATTAGGAAACTGGTATTTTAAAACTGATTCAGATTTCTGATCAAAGATGCTGATGGTTAAAAGGACCTATGTCACTAAGCTCTCTCCCTGGCTCAGCTGGTGTTATTTGCTGAGGTCTCAACAGATTATTCCTTCTTGATTTTCGCATTGATCTGTCTCATTCCTTATGTCAGTACCTTTCTCAGTCAAGGGTATATGTATCGTGTCTCTCTTACTTCCATACAAAAAAATCCTTTGAGTTGTTGAGTTCTGTACTGATCTCAGACCATGATATGCTTCTCTCATTTTCATAGAATCATGGAATCACAGAACAGTTTAGGTTGGAAGGCATCTTTAAAGGTCATATAGTCTAAGCCCCCTGCAGTGAGCAGGGACATTTTCAACTGGATCAGGTTGCCCAGAGCCCCGTCCAACCTGACCTGGGATGTTTCCAGGGATGGGACATCGACCACCTCTCTGGGCAACCTGGGCCAAAGTTTCACCACCCTCATTGAGAAGACTTTCTTCCTTATACCTAGTCAAAATCTATCCTCTCTTATTTTAAAACCATCACCCCTTGTCCTGTCACTACATGCCCTGATAAAAAGTCCATCCCCATCTTTCTTCTAAGCCCTCTTTAAGTCCTGGCAGGCTGCAATAAGGTATTGCCGGAGCCTTCTCTGCTCCAGGCTGAACAACCCCAACTCTCTCAGCCTTTCTTCCTAGGAGAGGTGTTCCATCCCTCTGATCGTTTTTGTGTCCCTCCACAAAAATTTTCCATTCTGCACTCACAGCTAACTGTAAAGCTATTAGAATGAGAGATGATGAATGCTCTCAGGAACATGGGAATGCTTATGTTTTCCAGCTCCATGTGTTTTTGTGATACTTAAAAAATCCTTATTGCACATGACCCCTTCCTTGAGTAGTGCTGCATGACTGAGGAGCTTGGAGGCTATTGAAAGACTTTTTTCTATTTGCATTTCTAGGTACCTAAACAATCCAGAAAACCTGATCTTTGCTTGCATATGTCACATGCTAAGATATTGTGCTTTAACTTGATTGTAGAAATTTGCACACCTTGATTTTTTCCTTTGATTTGACCCAGATTTCAAATTTATCCACTGACTACTGTAGTATTCCTCCTGATTTACATTCATGGAATTGAAACTTGGATTAGCTCCTCAAATCGTAGATTCTCCTTAGTAACTAAACTGAATAGTCTAAACTCTGCTTTCAGCTATTTCTTTGTAAACCTGAATTGACACTCCAGATCCAAGTGGGGTTCATTTGCATTTGGGCTAGAGCAATTCAGAGTCTACAGAGCCCCCCTATATGAATCTGGACACCTTTTGATGTGATAGGTGAAATTCCCCTTTTCTTCAACAGAGCCAAGACCTCACTGCTTATAACTCTATTAAATGTTTCAGAAAACAGCAGGGATCAGTCAGTGATCCTCAATGATTATTAATTGTAGCATGTCACAGATTTCAATACAGTTGCACTTATATATACCAGGCTGGATATCTGTGCTTGTTAATGTCTTTAACAGAAGTTGAAGACATCTTGTATTTACTTACAATTCTCTGCAACTACTTTCTTTGGTGCCAGAAGGCTAACACTGACATTGTACCTCAAGGTCTTTAAAGATGCTCCTTTTCCAGTTGTACACGATCCATAAGGTGGTAGGAAGGTGCTAGCAACATTCTTTTGCTGGTTGTCCACTATAGACAGGGATTAAAACCATTTGTCTAACTGGTGGAACTTCTCGGCTCCTCCCTCCTCCTCGTCATCAGCCTTTCTAGAATCACAGAATCACAGAATCATTAAGGT
>NW_010527071.1:0-20057 GCF_000687285.1 Phaethon lepturus
CAGGTCGCAGAGAGCAGGAGCCCCTCTTCATGGTTCATGGGGTCTCGGACATTCAGCCCCTGCGGCACCCTGCCAAATCTCTCTCTTGCCAGGCTGTTCTTTTGAACGCTGCCCCTGAAGCTGAGCCCGGTGCCAAGCCCAGAGCACCTTCCTCCGCCTCCATCGCCGCACATACCTGTCGTGTGAGAGCACCTGCCCGTGAAACCCCGGGCACAGCCCGTCCCCATGGGAGAGGTGTGCTCCTACCTGCTGCCCTGCAAGCCGGTCCATCCAAGCTGCAGTTACACAACCCGAGCTCCGCTCTTGGGAGAAACCAAGATGGTCGATGGAGATTACTCCGAAAGGGACTCTTCCTACAGTCCCCTGCTCCTTCAGGAAGCACACAGTCTGCTCGGCTGAGGCAGGGAAGGATTGAACATGGGTGAGGAGGAGCCTGGCTTGCAGGAGCACAGGCCACCTAATGGCATCCTTGGTCCCCCTCTTCTTGTCACCTCTGACGCTTGCTGCAGCGTCCATCAGTCCAACCTGGATGAAGCTTGGTCTTGGTTTCGCCTCTGGGAGCCAGGGTCACCTGTGACTCAGACCCGCTCAGCCTCCCCCCCCGGTAGGTCCCTTGTCAACCTTGTCTTCTCTCTGACTTTCTAGACTTTTCTGGAGGTCTCAGTCTGCACCCTTGAGGACCTGCTTTCCGTATCCCACCAGTAGTGTAGGTTTCTTTTCCTAGTGGGGTTCCCAACTCAACCCTGTAGTTGAGAGCACAAGAGGAAGAGGAGGTCAGACAAAGGACCAGAAGGAAAACAACTCCCCAGGATCCCTTAAGAACGTCTCCTAGGTGTTTTGCAGGTCTTCCTGTGGTGTAAGCTGTTTACTGCCTCAGTCCTTCAGCTGCTCACAGGAAGGAGTGGGTGGGAGAGTTGGTTTGTGGCAGTGACCTGCTAGGAGGGCAGGAGAAACCTCGTACGTTATCTCCTCATCTACATCCATTTCGGCATTCACAGCCATGCCTTGTGGATCCTGCCCAAAGATCCCTAAAGATTCCCCTGCCCTGGGAGGTAAACATCCTTCTGAGCACCTCTTCACTTGCAAAATACCTGCCTCCTGATCTGCTATCTAAACATGGCATGGCGGGGCGGCCGCCCATCCTGGCAGGTTTAATCAAAGCCTCCTTTAGAGCCATCATTTTGGGAGGGCAGTGAACCACCACCCTCCCCCTTGGAACCGATCCTGCTCCCCAGCGAAGCTGCCGGCGCGGAGTGCCCCGATTCGGCTCCTCCAAGACCGCTCTGCGGGCCCGAGCCACCTGAGAGCCGGGAGCGGTTTGGCTCCCACGTGGCCCGGTTTTCGCATGCTCCCAACTCCCCGATGCTCTTGAGCAGCTGCAGAGCCACTGCCAGGAAGACCCTGAGAGGTGTCCGTCCCTGCTGTGGGGGCAACTTCTCCTCCGAGCTCGGGACTGAGTTCGTGCTCTAAATGTCTTGCTAATGTGATGCCTGATGTTCCTCTTGCGCTAATCTGTTAACCTTTCTGCTTCTTCATCAAAAGCACTCCAGCCCAGTAGAAAGCAGAAGCAGTATTTCAGGCGTTTGAAGAGCCCTTCGTTGTTATTCAGGCTGGGGCAAGACCTTTTGGGGTGTTGTGATTCAAGGCCCTGGGAGTACCTGGAGGAGCTTGGGCTGCTTTTTTCCCCAAGGATCTTAAGTAGATCACCATTTACTAGGGACTACCAGGATGTCTCTTGCCCAGAGATGAGAGCTCAGAAACCTTCTCTGATGTTCAGGGTTTTTTTTCTTGAGCCACCATCTGCAAGGTTGGGCCCAAGGACTTGACAGCTTACCCAGGATTTGAGGACGGGGTAGAAGAAAGCTGCCCTCAGCTCATCCATACCAGGTGTCCTGGGCCGGTAAGAGTGGTAACGCCAGACCAGAGCAGGCGAGATAAGTGGCCTTAAGAAGCTTTACAATATTACTTGTCTTACCTGTTTGATCTCTTCAAATGAAGGCTTGTCTTACCCAGTATCATCATTAGGTGCAGGTTGGTTGCAGACCTGTAAAGTGAGAGCTCTGCTGATGTCTAGAGCGTGTTGGTTGGTTATGGTATAGACACAATTCCTTGACCAAGCAGGAAAAGCTTCTGCCCTTTGCCTATGGAAATAGAGATGGTTAGAAAACAGGGTTGCCCTCAGAGGAAAATTTTCAATTTGAAAACAAATCAGCAAGAACTGACAATTCTTTTTTTTTTCTATTTTGACTCAAGTCAATCAATTAATATAGATGCATGAATATATATGTATTTCCCAATAATATCTAAAGGCATGACTCTGACCTTTCTGAATTTAGCTTCATAATTAATACTTGGCTTGAAGTCTGAAGTGAAAGTTACTTTTGCAAGAGCATCATTTTTTTCATTTTTACATGTCAGCAAAGGTATCCCCCCTGCCCTAACTTGGAAAAGAGAAACTCACTTGAAAAATGATCGCATTTCAACAAATTGACATTTTTTCTGTGCAAAGTCTTCTGCTGAAGCATTCCTGGACTCTCTTTTTTTTAGAGTCCTGAGTCTTTGGCTTGGGACCCCCTGCTTTCAATATTATCCGTCAGCTCCACTGGGTGCAACTGGGAGCCAGATTAGCTCATTATTTTCCCAGCTTTATTTTCCCACTCTACAGCTGTTGGATTCCTCGAGGGCTTTATTCAAATGTTACTCCCAGTCCTGGAACCTTTTTCTCCCTGGGATCTTCAGATGGTTTTAAAATGATTATGAGACCTCCTTCTGTGTCCCGAGCAATTTCCGCTCTATACCAACTATCTACAAAATGGCTCTATTATCAGCTTGAAGGTGATAGACATTTCAGGACACCAGGGTCAGTCCAATTTAGACATTATTCCATAAAGATTACGACCCCTTTAGATTTTATGATTCACCCTTCAGATGATTTATTTCCATATTTCCCTTTCCAGTCTTCATTTCAACCAAAGAAAAGCCAAATTGCACATCCTTGATGGTCTCAGAGCTCTGATAGGCTGAGAGGTTAGGCAATCTCTGTCCTGAGGCTGTCTAAATGGGTTTCTAATTGCGTTAGATCTTGCTACGAGTTAGATAAATTCGATCTGACCAGGCAGGTTGGCACCGGGCTTTGGCGGCTTCTTTGAGCATCATGCAAATTTCAGGAGGCTTCAGGGCACCTCTGTGGAGTCAGGCCACATTTTACCCAGATTTATTCATTAAATAGTGCCTCGGGATCTGATGTCCATTTTAGGATGGCTGTTCTGCTATCATTATTTCGGCAGGACTTGTAGCACCTCTCTTCTGACTGCAAGGTCAGCACTTGCTAATTGTCAGCAATGGAAGCCACGCAAACAGCCGCTTAGAAGAGTTGCTTTTGAGATAATACCTGGGTTTGCGAGGTGTGATTCACATGGATTCCTGTGTGTCTTTCCTCCGGTTGTGGATTCCTTCTGTAGCTTCATTTGTCAACACTGAAAGAGCTAAAGGGTTGTTGGGAACCACCCTCACTTCAGGCACTGGGATGGGGATGGACACAAGGATTTGTGGGCAGAGCACAGCATCAAACAAGACCTCATGAACATCAGATGGACCAGAACTGTCATCGCCATCGCTAATGTGCCTTGTGCAACTGCGGTAGCTGTGATGGAGGTGACCCCAGCAAATCGTCAGACTGATAGATCGGAAAACCGGGCCTTTAAGTCTGCTAGTAGCCCTGTCCAGAATTGTCAGCACTCATCTGGAGACCCCACCTTCAATGACAAAATTTTAGGAAGGCCTGAACGGTTTCTTTGCATGCAGGAGGGGTCTCAGAGGTGTGAGTAGACCACACTTTTGCTTAGAGCCGGGTCCATCCATCTCCCTCCCTTGTTTGCGCTGGCTGGAGCTCCAGGCAAGCAGTTGTCCTGCTTGGTTGCTCCATTCCCTCCCCTGTCCAAAGCAGGCAGAGCCCCTGGGACCTGTTCTCTTGCTCTTTCCACAATTCCTTCGTGTTGTGCTGAAAGGGAGCAATCCAGCAGTGCTGGGAACTGCAGCTCTGGCGTGGTTCGGTCCACTTTACGAAGTGATAGTTCGCCTTTGTGCCTCTGAAAATCTGGATCTGGAGATGCTTGGGGCAGGGCAGGGAGGAGCCTCCAGGGAAGACAGGATCCCCAGAAGCACACGCTTGTTGCTCTAGACGAGCTGTAAAATGGTCGACTGCTTATGGCCACCAGCTGAGCTTGTGTCCTGTTTCCTAGAGCTGCCCTGGATGGTTCTTGGCGGCTCAGGTCCAGCTTTCCTCGAGGCTTGCCCTGGTTTCCCTGGGCGTAATATCCCCCGCAGCCTCCTGCCTGGAAGCCTGTGTTGCATTGCACTGGAGCCGTCCTCCTCTCCAGACATGACACTGGCAAATAAAATAATTCCCGCATGCAGCAAAAGCCTTCGCACATGAAAACCTGGATCTGTGGGGTTCGGGGCGTGGCCCCTGGCCTTATTTATTATTTTTTTGGGGGGGGTAACCAGGGATGTTGCATAGCTCCAGGTTGGTTTGTAAAAGAGAGGAGTTTGTGAATTAATCTGAAGTTGGCTAACTCGTGTGCTACAATGGCTCCCTTGTCACTTATTTTTATATTCCGGGCATTGGGTCTGACATTGCCTTTCACGTTCAGCGCTGTGAGTTGCTGCATTGTGGCGGCTGTTGGGGAAGCAAGCTCCTTTGGCAGCTGGCTGAAAGGCCGTTGAGGCTTCTGGCATGTGGGCAGGCGCAGGAGCGATTGGAGGCTGCCAGACGAGCCCGTTAGCCGCGGAGCCTGCTTTCGGGTCGGCGGCGAGGTAGTCAACAATTTTCATATTTCCACCGCTCCGTTAATCAGCACGGCGGGGGGAGAGCGGGGCAGCTCACCTCCGTGGGGGCTGTTGCTCCCCACCATTCCTGTCAGCTGGAAAAGCGTGCCCGGGGCGGATTTTAAGGTTTCCTTTGTGAACAGCGCGATTTCTGGCCCGTCAGAGGGGACCGCGGCTCGGTGCATGCCGCCTGCGCAGGGGGTGATGCCGTGCGTCCGGGGGGAGCCGGGGTGATGCCCCCGGCCCTGTTCCCTCCTAGCGCTGCTCTTGTTTTGGCTGAGGTTGTTTTCCCCTGGTTTAGCAAGGAGTATCCGCTTGGTGCGGGTCTCGACGAGAGCTGGAGGTGTTTGCAATGAAGGGAAGAGGCAGGAGGGAGCAGAGTGGGGCTGGGGAGGGAGGGGGGTCCCCTTAGTCCCCCTCTAGCACCCGTGGGTGGGGAACCTCATGGTAGAGGGCATCAGGACAGAGGAGCCCCTCGGCAGGGACTGGTGTTGGTGGGCTTTGGGTGTGCAGGCAGGCTGGGGAAGGCTGTCAGGCAGAGCCCGAGAAAATTTCTCATCAAAACAAGTCCCTGCTACTGTCAGAGAAGCCCCAAAACTGGATCCGTGGGTGTGACCCTGGCTTCCCCGCTGCGGGAAGGCTGTGGCAGAGCTGGAACGGGCACGGAGCAGGGCAGCAAAGCTGGCCCGACCTGCCCGGCATCTGCAGGAGGACAGGCTGCACGTCCTCGGCTGCTGCAGCTCGCAGGGGACACAGCGCAGCAGGATGCAGCGCGGCTCTGTGAAATTGGAAAGGGGTAGAGCGAGGAGCAATTACTCATGTTTTCTCATAACCCCGCAGCTAGGAGAAGTTAAAGGAAAAATTACCAGGCAGCAGGTGTAAAACCGAAGGGAAGTGCTTTTCCGCCTAGCACATGGGCAGAGAGTTCACTGCCGCAGGATGCCACCGCGGCCAAAAGCAGGCGTGGACAAAAAAAGGCGTGAGAGCACGTCACAGAGGATGGGGGTCGTTAAACGTACGAGCAGCAAACGATTCCTTGCTCAGGGAAAAAAAAACCCTGGTCAGAAACCCGCGGGATTCACCAGGGGATGAATGTCTTCATCAGAGCATCCGCCGGTGCCGGAGCTCCCTGCGGAACGTGGGGGCCGGGGGCTCGGTTTGCTCCTCAGCTGGCACAGGCAGGTATCCCCATCAGGAATGAAGAGCGAGCACTGGGGAGCCCTGGAAAGAAGTTCTTTTAGAGCCACGATAAGAAAATTGATGGCCTTGCCCCAAATCCCATTCTAGTGCAGTGGCAAAGTGGAGACAGCAGTTAGAAATAGAAAAAACAATGAATACCGGGGAGAAAACAAGGGAAAAGGGCGGGAGTGTATAGCAATTAGTAGAAATGAGTAGTTATGGAATGTAGAAAATTGACAAGGAAAGCCAAAAAACATTGGGGGAAAATAAATTTTGACAAGCTAAACACAATAAGGAGTGCTTTAAAAAATGTGCTAGGAAGAGGTGGAATCCAGTAATTGTCATTTCCAAATGGAGATTGCAAAATTGTTAATTATGTAGAAAAATGCAAAAGTATTCAGTAAATAGTTCTAGTAACTCGGACTGGGTCATAACAATGTAGGATGCAGTACCTGCTAGTGTGCTGGTAACCAGCAAAGACACTCAAAATATAATTTCCCTGAAACAGTGATATTTGAAATAGTCGAATAAAACAATTTGCGCCAAAGAGTCTGGAGTAGGAGCTCTCTGATCCGGTGGCGTTGATGGAGCTGGGGACCCCGGGGTGGGCCGGGGGGAGTGGGAGGACAGTGATGCCCAGAGCCAGCCGGAGTAGCGATGGAGATGCTGTGCGCACCGCATGCTGTCCTCGCCAGCCCCAGGGAACAACTGGATTAGTAGCTAAGACAGGAAACGATGGAAATAGCATTGACATCAGTCAGCGCAGGTTGATGGGAAGGGATACTGGGCAGTGTCATTACATGACAGGCTCAGCTCTTAAACCTCCCCTTAGGCATCTGCTCCTGGCCCCTGTGAGGAATAGGACCTGCTCTAGGCATACCTGTGGGTCTGAAGCAGCAGAGCTGGTTTTATGTTGGTGTGAGATTACAGCGTGCAGCTGATCAGCTTTGGAGTTTGACGAAGACGCCGAGTTGATAATGCGTTATGTTGTTGTTATTATTATTATTATTATTATTATTATTATTATTATTATTATTATTATTATTATTATTATTTTGAATTAACACTACTCATTATAAGTGAAGCATTGTTAGATAGATGACAATCTGGTTTATCAACAGCTTAGCGATGAAAAGCAGTCGTTGGTTGGGAGTCCTCGTGGAACGAGGTTCTCCTGGAGGAGCTCTTCGGCAGCAGCACTGTGCCCGCTGCCATTCAACGTTGTAATCAACGATCTGGAAGTAAATATAAAATCACCGCTGATAAAATTTGCAGCTGACACGGAGATTGGTGGAGTGGGAGATCATGATGAGGATAGAGCAGTCATGCAGAGCAATCCAGATTGCTTGGTAAACTGGGCCCATTTAAACAAAGTGCATTTTAACACAGCCGAATGCAAAGCTGTACGTTGAGAAATCGGGAATGCTGGTTTATATCCTGGAAAGTAGTGACTTTAAAATGGATTTAAGGGTCACACTGCATGAGTAGCTCAGCGTGAGCGCTCGTGGTGCTCCTGCCAAAGGGCTAGTAGAGTCCTTAGACGACAAAGCCTGGAGGGACGGCACCAGCAGGGATTGCCTCTGACGAGGAATGGGGAAAAACCGGGGCGAGTAAAGATGAGGGCCACAAGACTGATTTGCTGACTTGCAGGTTGAGGCTTAAGAAACCCGGTTTGCATAACGTCTCAAAAGGAAGACTGGGGGGTGCCGTGATTGCACTGCACAAGCGGCTTCTTGCGCAGAAAGCACTGCGTGCTGAAAGCCTCTTTAACCTGGCGGAGAGAGGTCAAACCAAACCCAGTTTCTGTGAGTCAGCGCCAGACAAATGGACTCAGTGTCCTTCCCTGACTCCAGAACCAGGCTCTCCGGGTGGAGAGACAAGCTTGTGTCAGCCAGACACAAGCTACTATTATTTTTGAAGTGCATTGGTCAGAGCATGGAGGGGACCACCACGCAGAGTACGAGGAGGGCACTGACCCCCGTCAGTGCCATGCTGCCGTGCGGGGTCGGTCGGAGGGGAGTGGGCTTGTGTGTGGGTTGCCTTCGCCCTGCAGTGGGGCGAACAGCCCTTTCAAGGGCTGCCAGGCAGGATCTGACATTTAACGGAGGTGTTTTTTTAGGTAGAAGCGATGCTATTTGGAAGGAGACCGCTCAGGGGAGGGGTAGTAGCTGTCACAGGCTGGGTTTCGGAGGCTGCTTGTTTGTATTATTGCAGGCACCCCAGGGAGCCCTCGTTACTTGTCCGGGGTTAGCGCAAGCGGGTTCAGGCAGGCAGTCGGGGTGCAGGGGGAAGCTGTGGCACCGCATTGCCCCGGCTGCGCAGCGAAGGCTTCCGCGGGCTTTACGCAGCTGCACAGCCTACAGAGCGGGCTGGGAGATGACCTCGGGAGGGTCACCTACACCCAGTTCTGCTGTGGGCAGGGCTGCCTTGACCTCCAGAGCTGTACACGAAGACCTCTTGAGAGGGTCGCACCTTCTGCTCTGGCAATCTGTTGCCCTTGGCTAAACCTACTACAGTATTCTTTTCCATAGCGGCTAACCTCTGTCTTCGCTGTTGCAGGCGAAGGCCATTCCTTCTTGCCTGCCCATGGTCAAAAGCAGCAGCTTTCTCTTTGCAGAAGGCTTTTCTGAGCACGAAGAGTGCTGCCTTTGCCACCCTTAGCCTTCTCCTCCCCAAACCAGTTTCCTCAGTCCTTTCGTGTTTTGTCATGATTTCTAACAGCTTTGTGTTTCTGTTCATCTCTGCTTAACTGGTGCATGTGCTCCTGAAAGTGGTGCCCAGACTGGACCCACCTCTGCCTCTGAAGTCCTACTTGAGCCCAGAAGAGCAGACACATCCCTGCGTGACGTAAAGACAAAGCGCCTGTTTGCACATCCCAGTATAGATGCATTTTTTGGTGAGAGATTGACACCGTTGATGGATAGTCAACCCATGATCTGTTGTAACCCCCGATCCTTCAGCCAGCCTGCTGCTTGCGCGGTGATTATTTTTCCCCAAGTGTGCAAATGTGACAGATATATTCCACATCTGTCATCCAAGCAGTTAATGAAAATACGGGCTAGCAATGGGCTCGGGACACAACCCGAAGAATTTAGTTTGATACATCATCCCAGCCGAAAGGCCTGTCTTCAGTAATTTCTGAATACAACTTTCTAAATGCTTTGCATCCACCCTGCAGTGATTTGCACCATGTTACCTAAGCAGAGAAGTACTATGCTGCACCTACACTATTTTCCTGCATTACTTATGAGAATATCGTCTGAAACAGTGTCAGAAAACTTCCTAAAGTCAAGATGTAACACTCACTGCTCCTCCTCCATCCACAAGGCCTGATGTCTTTTCAAAGGAAGGAGTTCAATGGCTTGACATGTTTGTGACAAACCTACCGTGGCTGTTACTCATTTCCTTGTTATCTTGTAGGTACTTACAAAGAGTTCTTTTATCTGTTTCAGTATTTTTCCAGGAACTGAAATTAAGCTAACTGTTTTATAATTCTCCAGCTCTTCTTTTTTCTCATCTTTAAAGACAGGTGCTATTTTAGCTCGCTTCCAGTCTTCTGGAAGCTCCCTGTTTCTCTACAAATTCTTTTTAAAAAAGTACCTTAAAAAAAAGGCAATTAAAAAATAAAGTAATAAAAAAAAAAAAAAAAAAAGCCCTAACAGCTCTGAAGTTACTTAAATCAGGACTCTAAGCACCCGGGGTGAATTTAATCAGGTCCAACCAACCTGAAAGCAGCTAGCTCATCTAAATGCTCCCTGTGTGTTCCTTCCCTCGGTTGGTCTCAATCCCTTCCCCTTCCTCGTTGGTGCTAGCTGTGTGGGACGCCTGATTGCCACCCAGCTGTAGTAAAGACATCAGCAAAAAAGGCATTCAGCCGACACGGTGTGTTGGGTCCTCTCGCTCCTGATCGCCTTCAGATCCCCATCAAATAACTCCTTTCTCGGGCTTCCTTCCTACATTTACGGGTGATTTTGTGTCTTTTTCTCTCTCTCTCTCTCGGTGTTTGTGTTTCATTCTCTGTGCTGATCATCCTGCTCTTGCCCTGTCAACTTGTGCTACCCTTTTCCACTCCTCGGTAATCATGACAAAGAAGGATTTTATGGAGGCATTTGGAGGAGGATAATGATGTAGCTTAACGGCTGTTTGCAGGGAGCTCCTCCCAAGCGTGAGGCAAAGCTGGGGAGAGAAAGTGTGAAGTAGGGTCTTTGAAATGTTTAACAAGCAGAAGCGATGGTGACCCTTGACGGAGAACCTCTTAGGATGAGAGATGGTGTCGGGCTGGAGGCTGGAAGGTGAGGGATGATGTCACCGCAGCTCTGCGCGGGGCAGTGACCCCGTTAGAGAGGCTCTCGGGAGAAGTGGGCTCGGCCAGGTGGGTCTCTGGGAGCACCAAGGGTGCATGCAGAGTCTGAGGGCAAAGTGGGGACCCCCGAGGAAGGGTGGGGCGTGGGCCAGTGATTCAGGATGCGGTGCGTTCTGGAGCCTGCCTGTCCTGGGAGAGGGCATCTGCCCAGGGCTGTCTCCGGGTGGAAGAGGAGGCGGGGGCGGGAGCCGTGGAGGGAGCTGCTGGGTCAGGGGAGCGCAGGGCCCGTGCCAGGCGCGCTCCCTGCGTGGGGTGGTGTCTGAGGGGGTGCTCCTGGCTGGCGCAGAGCCCAGCGCCGTGCCTGTCGCGCTGGCTGGGGGGGGTGGGGCTGATGACGGACGCTGCTGGTGGTCAGGAGCACTGGGCAGGAGCACTCTGCCCCTTTTTAGGGGTCAGGTTTGACGACCCCTCCTTTGCCCTTCATCTGCTGGGTGGGTGATGCAACAGCTTTTCTCTTCTCTCCCAGTTACCTCATCGCCGAGTGACGTTCTCTGCAGCCAGCCAGGCTCAGGACCTGCAGGATCCCTCCCAGCACAGCTACTACGACAGTGGGCTGGAGGAGTCAGAGACCCCAAGCAGCAAATCATCGTCGGGGCCCCGCATTGGGCCACTAGCCCTGCCCGAGGATCACTATGAACGCACCACGCCCGACGGCAGCATCGGGGAGATGGAGCACCCTGAGAACGGTAGGTGCTCATGGCACGTGTGGTCAACCCCTCCCTGGGGACCCTGCGCCCGAAGGTCTTCATCCTCAGCGCTGCACCCCCCCTGGTGTGGGTGAGATGGGGCGAGGAGCTTGTTGGGACAGGCTTACCATGCTCAAGTCTGGTGGGGCTGGGAGGCTGAAGAAGAGGTGAGGCTCAAAGCAAGAGAGCAGCAAGGACATGGTGGGAGGGGAGAGGTGGATGAGGGGGAGGAGGTCCGGGGGAGGCCAGGAGATCTGGGAGTGGAAGCAGATGGGTTTGACATGATGTAGACAGGGGGTCCAACAGGGTGGTCCAAGACGGCAGCACAGGTGGCATGGGGAGGGGGTTGTAGCCCAGCCGATGGCGAGCTTGCGTGCCGCAGTCGGGTGGTCCCACGGGTGCCTGCCCCCGTGGCCGGACAGGGGTGGTCGGGGCGTGATGCAGCTCTCCGTGCTATGGGGGGGGATGGAGCCGTGGGGGTTTCCTGGGGAGCAAAGGGGGAGAGCAGGTTTAGTGGCTCAGACTGGGGTGAGGAGATACGTGGAGTGGAGGATCAGAGAGCGTGGTGGTGGCAAACCCAAGAGCGATGTGTCCTGCCTTCATCAGGCCCTTCAGGTCCCCTCCTGCTCAGGTCCACCTTTACCTGAGAACCCCGCCGGAGGTGTTTGCAACCTTGCTGCAGGAAAGCTCGCTTTCCCCCGCCCTGGCGCAGCTTCAACCCCGGTTCTGCTCCTTGTGCTGCCGCTGTGCTGCCTGCCTGACTACCCTCAACCAGCCCACTCCCCAAGCTGTCTTCTCTGGCCAGCTTACGTTGCTTCCTCGGACTTGGCTCTGGCTGTGCACATAACATCTACTTTCCTGTACCTGCTGCCTTGTGTGCTCTAGTAGTAAGGGGAGGTCGCAGTGGAGCTGGCAAGTTCAAAGAAACCTCTGGGAGGGAAAAAGAGGAGGTGCAAAGGGTTCTCCTGAAGTACTGGGAGCAATCTTGACTTTGGGACAGGTCGATACGTGGTGTGACAATGGCTGAGAGTCTGTTCAGCTGGTCTAGGGAGCTGCAAACCTGCTGGGTCCCCTATTAAGGAACACAAGGGACCCAGGGTAATTTGTGGTCTTGAAGGTCTAGTGGAACATCTCTCCCTTCTTCCCAAGTTAACCCCTGGAGTAACGCCGGAGTTTGCTGCACTACGACCATTGAAGCAAGGCATGGTGGTGCTGTGTCTGGCAGGGTTCCCAAAGCCATTTGTTGCTCTTACAATATGAGGCATCCTCCTGCATAGCAGTGTCGTGCAGATCACTTTCTTCCCAAAAGTACCAGCCGGTCAACTGGGAAGAGCAGTGTGGAGAGGTTCCCGGAGTCCTGGCGCAGGACGACAGTACTGGACTTCCCAACTGCCCTTGAGTACCAGCCAGGTGCCTGCAAGAGAGGCTTGAAGGGCGTGTGGGGATGCCACATGGCTGTGCTGAAGGATATAGCACGGTAGTGGTGATGGTGGGGCTGGAAGAGGAAAGTTTGAACCTCTGAAGGTGACAGGCAAGCCAGAGACGATGAGGGAGAAGCAGGGCTAAAACTAGAGGGACGAGAGAGGAGGACTTGACGGGTCTGCAGCAGGAGACGGAGGGCAGAGAGGGCTGCCTGTAGTCCCTGGGATGTTCATTGTCTGCCTGATGGGGGTGAGCAGACCCAAGGAAGGCTAGGGGACACTGCCCAGGGCAGTGGCTTTCACAGAGACGGAGCACCCGGGCATGGCTCCCTGCCCACAGCATCACAAAACCCAGCCTCTCCTATAAATTAAGCAGCCCCCTCCCTTTGCACAAGAGACCCTCTGTATGTTCACAGCCCAGGAGGACAGAAATCACCACACATCTACCCACGAACAGGTCCACGTGTGATACAGACGTGTGCAGAGCCTCCCGGGGGGTGACTGTAACCCTCTTCTGTTCACCGTCCCCCAGCCTGTCCTGGCTTGGCTCCTTTCACGTGGCAGTGGTGGGGAATCAGGCTCCGGTGCCTCCAGCACCTGCCCTGACCTGGATAAACCCAGTTCAGTGCAGAGGCCATGGCAGGCCAAGGCTCTGCGGAATCGACCAGCATTAGCTCTAGTCAGTCCTGGTGCTCTGCAGATAATCTGGCAAAGGCAGTTCAACAAACTTGGGGGGCTGGGGTCAGGGTCATGATATGTTGAGCAGACTATTAGGGGAACCCTGGCACCCGGCCAGGTGATTTGGAGGTGACGAGCTACTGGTTGGATCAGTTCATCGGAGCTGCGTTCCCCGTGGTCCGCCTGCCCGAGACGTGGCACGTCAGAACTCTTGGTGGTGCAAACAAGACCTCTCTGTCTTGTTTGTCCAGAGAAGGGTCACGTCTTAACTTCCTGCAAAGAGTCTCCAGTGATGTGGGACCATCGTGACCTTTTAGGGGACTGTCTCACCATGCCCTTGTCTTGTCTTCTGTAGCTGCTCAAACAGCACTAGCCCCTCAAAGAGATCAGATTTTGGTTTTTTGTGAAGCTGGGAAGACTAAGCCATTCTTGACCTTATATTAAACTGAAGAGACTAATTGGATCCCATACACCCTATCTTGTGGCACGAGCGCAAGACTGACACGACTGTGCATTTTCTGGGCTTTCATCTAGTTATAAATATCCAACATAACAGGGCTTCCATTGCTTTCTCCAGGAGATTATCCCTGCAGCCGAACCAATCTGATAAGCAAGTATGCAAGGCTATTTATAGCTTTTCAACTGGAAGACAGATCCATGCCTTTTCTTTGTAGATGGTTCTTCACTTGATTAACACATGTATCAGTGTCCTCCTTTTTTGGACACCTTTTACTGTGCCGACTGCAGTAAAATGCTGTATTGCAGGGGCTGAGCCAGGTCCTTTTCAGGAGGAGTTACGAGGTTTCTGATGAAGACTTCTCCAGTATCTTGGCACCGATGTGCCAGCTCCTCAGTCATCCAGGCATTTGTCATCCCCGGTATTTTACCTAGCTGCCCACTGTTTCCTCCCCAACATTTTGCCATGCTGTTATCCACTTCTGTGGGGTACACTGAGCTGGGAACCGAGCTTAGTCTCCCACTTGGCCACCCGTTGCTTCTGCTAAAGACATCTGCTCCCCCTGTATCACAGATTTGCTTTAGTTGGAAGGAGCCTCGGAGTGATTCTGCTCTGCAGAGGATCTGCCCTGCCATAATGCATGCAGAGCTTGGATTATGAAAGTGCCAGTCTCTCTCCACGGACGATGGAGAGAATTTAGCAAGATTACAGGACCAAATATGTGCAATTTAGGAAACATTACATGAAGGCTGTTTCACTCTGTCTCTGTGAGGTACAAAGATACCTGAGATGACAATACATTGGATGAAGTATTTCTGAATTGTGGTCTTCAGCCCACAGAACATGGGCAAATGTTTAATCTGTTTTATCCCCATTATTTAAAGTGGGGACCCCATGCCATTTTTAATGCACACCATTATAACCCCACCAATCATCTCATGAGCTTTTGCAATGCACTTAGTGCAGTAGTATCTGTACTTCACAGATGTTAAAGAGTTTATCCTCACAGCTCCCCTTCCAGGCAAGAAATTCCACAATAGGTGGGGAATGAAATAGAAAACTATAATCTGCATTTCTGAGATGTCTCCTAGCTTTGGGTGACCCCCTGGATGAGCTGGCAGCCCCTCGGTCTGCTCTTTTCGGAAGATGAGAGCCTCCATAAGATCCCAGTGCTCCGGAGCCATGAGCCAGGTCTCCAGCAGCTCTTGGATGGCGAAGCCGAGGCTGCATCAGCCACCTCCGGGCAGCTGCTGACGTACGAGGCATGAGCAGCATGGTTTTGGGATTTTGTGGCAGAGCTAGATGTAAAATCCTCTTGCCTGGTTCATAGCCGTAGGCTTTTGTGACAAGACCAGCCTTTTTTTCATGGTCTCCTACCTCCTCTGTACACCTCAGCACAGCTTGACCAAATGAATTGAGATACCATTTCCAGGGTTTGACTGCTGGACTTAATAAACTCCTTTCAGTCCAGATTTTCCTTGTTTCGAGAAAGACTGGTAAACTGATGCATTGTAAAGCCAGAAGGAGCCACTTGTCTAACCCCTGGGTGACACAGGCCATAAAATTTCACCCTGTCATTTCTACGTCTCACCATGGCTGAGCGGGAGCACTCCTTTGGAAAGATCCAGTTGTGGTAGCAGATTGGAAATGGTGGCAAGTGTGTGAGACCCCTGGTGAGCCATTCCAGTGGTAGATCTTCTCTACCCCCCGTTTTACAAGCCGACACTTAAATCCTGCTTGAGCTGCTCTAGCTCCCGTTTCTTTCCATTGAATCTTACGATGTTAGAAGACGCCTCACTTCATGCGTACTTGCAGGTCACGTGCAAGCACGTCAACATTTGAAGTTCTCTTTGATACACTCAAAAAACTGAGTCAAGTCCCTTACTGCGAGCAGAGCCAAGGCAAGACATTTTGGCAGCTGGGTCTCTCTTCCTTTCCTCCCACCCTTCCTTGGGCTCCTCCCAGCCATTGCCATCTGCTCATGACACCACCACAGACCTGCAGCCCCATTCCTGGGCAGCAGCAACATCTGGTGCATCTTGGATGTACGTGCTGCTTTTTGGCAACCCTTGCAAAGGCAGCCTGGCGAGATTTTTTCCTCCTGCTCCCCTTCGCTACACTTCTGATTATAGCGCAAGTCTTCCGTTCCTTCATCTCATTTTTTCTCTGCATGATCGCCAATTTGCCAACAACCTTTTAGCGGTGTAGATGTGTCCAGACGATAGCCTGCAGCTCTCCAGCAGCACTCAGTGGCATCCATAGCAGCACCAGGCACGGAGATAATGTGACTGCTAGTGTTTGTCTTCATAGTCCCATGACAGGCATGTGTGTCCATCTCATGCAAACAGAGCTGCTTCTGGCTAGCACTGGGCTGTGAATGCACCCTGAAATATCACAGCAGCTTGAGAAGGCGGGTGGCTCAGGAGAGGACTCCCAAGCCAACGGTCCCTCTCACTGCTCATGGTCTTGACATGGATTTGCAGCACTGGGCATCCACTACCACCTGTCTTCTGCTTACTGTCAGTCCGGTCACGAGCTGCTTTTTAAGGTTCTCATTGCTATTATTGTTTAGTTCTTTCCAGCCAGCAGATGGGACAAAAAAAAATTACTTTCTGTCTCCTCCTCTGGCAGAGTGAAGTCTCTAGATCTTAAACCCTATTCTTCTTTTTTTTTGCATTATCTTTAAATGTCCCTTTTGTCTTGCAGAAACTGTACCAGGCATATGTTCAGTCTGCAGGTTTTTTTTTTTTCAAACGTACCCTGCAGCATTTTTGCTTTGTTGCAGAGTGCTGAGGAATGCTTTTGACTGGGCTCCCGTCTGGGATGTGTGCCGTTCCCAGTCAAGCGCCAGTGAGCCCGGATAGGATGACTGGTAGACCGACCTCTTCTGTTACTGCAAGGTCTCAGACCTTGTGGGAGAAAACTGAGGGAATGGAGTAGGATAGGATAAATGCTGCTGTCCATGAGTAAAGAAAGACGGTCTCTGGCTGGCACTGTGCACCGGTCTCCCCTTTGCTGACTGAGAACCAGCAGGTCACGCATCTGACCAGCTGAGGACTGTTGGCTTGGGTCTGACTGCTGCTTGGACTCCTCTCTAGCTGACACATTGTGGGAATTTTTTTTAACTGATCTGCAGCCCTTTCTTTTTTAACGCTGATGACATCGGGGCTGGAATTACTTATTGTAGATGTTTTGTCATGACTAACAGTTTCCGAGTCCAACTCTCATTTAGGGTATGCATACTCTCTGTGACCGTCTTCTGCATCTTGTTCATTTCTACAAGTTATGTCTGGGTTACTCAGTGATCTTCAGCTCTACAGGCATCTGCATTTCTTCATAAAAAATCGTGAGCTTCTCTGCTTTCCTCACTTAATGTTGGTTCATTCCCAAAGACAGCTTCTGATTTTCCTAATCACTGCTGAAGAGAGACGTGGGAAAAGATTCTTATCGTGAGAGGCGACACCCAACAGATTGCAAATGGTCATGAATCATAGAACCATAGAATAATTTGTGTTGGAAGGGACCTATAAAGGCCACCTAGTCCAACACCCTGCAATGAGCAGGGACATCTTCAACCAGAGCAGGTTGCTCAGAGCCCCGTCCAGCCTGACCTGGGATGTTCCCAGGGATGGGGCATCAACCACCTCTCTGGGCAACCTGGGCCAGGGTTTCACCACCCTCAGTGTGAAAAATTCCTCCCTTATATCTAGTCTAAATCTGCCCTCTTTTAGTTTAAAACCATTACCCCTTGTCCTCTTGCTACAGGCCCTGCTAAAAAGTTTGACCCCGTCTTTCTTATCAGCCCCCTTTAAGTACTGTCAGGCTGCAATAAGGTCTCCCCGGAGCCTTCTCTGCTCCAGGCTGAACCCCCCCAGCTCTCCCAGCCTGTCCTCCCAGCAGAGCTGTTCCAGCCCTCGGAGCATTGCTGGGGCCTCCTCTGGCCCAGGTGGAGGACCCTGCACTTGGCCTTGTTGAACCTCATGAGGTTCACGTGGGTCCACTTCCTGACCTTGTCCAGGTCCCTCTGGATGGCATCCTGTCCCTTAGGTGTGTCATCTGCAAACTTGCTGAGGGTGCACTCGATCTCACTGTCTATGCCATAGATGAAGATACTAAAGAGTACTGGTCCCAGTACGGACACCACTTGTCATGGATCTCCATCTGGACATTTAGGCATTGATCACTACCCTCTGGATGTGACCATCCAACCAATTCCTCATCCATCAAACAGTCCATCCATCAAATCCACACCTCTCCAATTTAGAGAGAAGGATGTTGTGGGAAACTGTGTCAAAGGCCTTGCAGAAGTCCAGGTAGACGATATGTATAGCTCTTCCCTTGTCCACTGGTGTGGTCACTCCGTCACAGAAGGCCACTAGGTTGATCAGGCAGGACTTGCCCTTGGTGAAGCCATGCTGGCTGTCTTGAATCACCTCCCTGTCCTCCATGTGCCTTAGCACAGCTTCTAGGAGGATCTGCTACATGACTATCCCAGGCACAGAGGTGAGGCTGACAGGTCAGTAGTTCCCAGGGTCCTCCTTGCTACCCTTTTTAAAAAATGGCTGCAACGTTTCCCTTTTTCCAGTCACCAGGGACTTCACCTGACTTCCAGGACTTTTCAAATGTCATGGAGAGTGGCTTGGCAACTACATCAGCCAATTCCTTCAGGACTGAGATGCATCTAGTCAGGTCCCATAGACTTATGTATGTTCAGGTTCCTCAGGTGGTCTCGAACCTGATCTTCTGTTCCCATGGGAGGGACTTTGCTCCCCCAGTCCCTGCCTTGAGGTCCATGCACTCGAGAGGTGTGGGAAGAGAGGCTGCCAGTGAAGACTAAGGCAAGGAAGTTGTTGAGTACCTCAGCCCGCTGCTCATCCATTGTTACCAGTTTGCCAGTCTTGCTCATCAAGACGGGTACGCTTTCTTTGACCTTCCTTTTCTGGCTGACATACCTGTAGAAGCCCTTCTTATTATTCTTTGCATCCCTTGCCGAGTTCAGCTCCAGCCGTGCCTTGGCCATCCTGACCCCGTCCCTACACAAGCGGGCAGCGTCCCTGTACTCATCCCAGGATCCCTGTCCCTGCTTCCACTGTTGGTGCATTTCCTTCTTGCCCTTTAGTTTGACCAGTAGGTCTCAACTCAGCCGTGCTGGGTTCTTGCCTCCCTTTCCTGATTTCTTACTCCTGGGGATCGAGAGCTCTTGCGCTCGGTGTTCTTAAAGATCTGCCAGCTCTGTTCTGCTCCCTTGTCCCTGAGGGCTTTTTCCCAGTGGGTCCCACTGTCTAATTCCTTGAACAGCTGGAAGTTGGCTTTCCTAAAATTCAGGATCCTGACTTTACTCTTCACCTGACCCATATCCCTCATGACTGCGAACTCCACCAGTGTGTGATCACTACATGGATTACACCATCTTGGTTTCAACATGCCATTTATGTCTGAGCTGTAATTTCAAACTTGTTCTCACCCTATTTCTTCTTTTCCATATTTTCCAACTCCCGTGTCTGGGTAAACTCTCTCTTACGAAAGAGCCGTTCAGGTCAGAGCAGTTGTGGCATGCCACATCAACCAGGTCACCTTAACTGTACTGAGGATCCCAAGGTAAACAGGGCACGGCTGTTTTTTCTTCCCCGGCCTGAGTAACAAGTGCATTGCTACTAGCTACAGAGAATGCCTTTAATCCTCTCAAGACCTTCTAAGAAGGATACTACTTGCTTCAGAGGTTGTCCAAAATAGCTTAAATAATTTATTTGACAGTGTCTTTCTCGTCTCACAGGGTTATGTGGTAGTGCACATGTAAGGTTGTCCTCAAGTTCTCCAAAGATCCTTGGCAGATCCTGGACATCTCTAGAGGAGTTATTCGAAGGAATCAAATTTCCCTGTTGGATTCTGATGACTTTTTTCACCCTTTCTGTCCCTGAACTGTGGTTGCATTATGTGATTATGAAAAATCTAGGCAGGACAGTCATTCTGAGTCAATGCCCAAGAGACGAAAAGCTTCATATTTTAGTAGGAGGGTGCCTTCTCTTGTAGAATATGTAGGTCCCTATGGCTTTACGTGTGCCTCCTGCATTCAAGATTGGATTATTTGTTTTCTGCTCTTCCTTGCGATCCTGGGCTGGGCTGCGACATCTTCCATTCCCTTTTGCTGTCTGTGGCAGGGTGATAGAAATTAGTGAATGTCATCTCCCTTCTTTTATGTCCTTCGCCTTCTTCCTGCTCTGAACATACTGGATGGAGAAAATCCTATCATTTTTCTTAATCTCTATTCTTTCTTCTACTTGGAAGCCCTATCCAACATGATCCTTTCCCTGTGCTATCGTGAGTGCACATCTCAGGGAGGTGACCCTGCTCTAAATTTCCTCATTTACTGAGTAATACTGCAGAGACCACAGGCTTGGAGAATATGCTGAGAGCTAGCCCAAAACTCACCTTGCTTTTTGTAACCG